>NW_024412391.1:88643068-88853367 GCF_014898765.1 Herpailurus yagouaroundi | reverse complement strand
TATATCATTAGCACCACCATCATTTCAATCAACCCCTACTTAAAGTATACTTTTTTGTGAAATAAGGTTTGTCCGATCTGAAGTCTAGGATCGTTTTAAGTCACCCCCTGAGCCCCAGCGTCTACATAAGATGCCATCTCCTTTTAAGTTTATTATTTTCTATAACTTTTATTGTACCTGTAACTCCACACACTTTGTGCATCAGGGATTATCAATGCCCAGCGTACTGGGCCAAGAGGGAGCAGACAGTGAAACAGAGAGAAAAGCAGAGAAGTCAAGTAAGAAAGATTTGCAAGAACGTGTGAGTAGCCAACTGTCCTGTATGCTGTCCTGTATGCTGCAGAGAGGTCAGATATAATTAGAAACATTACTGTTGTGTTTGGAGATATGGACATAGTTACTCTGGACAAAGGCAGGATCAGAGATGAATTTGGGGCAGGAAGTGAAATTGGAATTCTTTGAAGATGGATGTGGAGGTGAGGAAGGAGACAACCTCTAAGACCACTTAGCTGTGGAAGAGAGAAGGGAAATGGGTTAGACGCCTAGCCTCTTTCCTTGACTGATCTCCCACCATGTTGTAAGATTCACTCCCTCTCTTTTCCTCTTGGCCAGATTCTGGTCAATTGTTACAAAATTTTGTGCTTTCTTCATGCTGAGGACTTCTGTTCTCCAGCCAAATCAGACTCTGAGCTTTCCTCTGCACAGCTTCTTCTCAACAGGTCACCATATTTTCTCCTGGTATCACACTCAGGAGAGTGAGCTGCTAAACTTAAAAGATCTCCATCCTTAAAAACAGGGAAATCCACCAAATGAAGCTTCAAACTCAGCTTTCCACCCCCCCCCCTTTACAGTATTTCCACTTTCACTGTTCTCCATAAGGAAAAAAAAATATAGGAAAGCTTATTCTTCTATCTAACAGATGTTCAAGGCTGTGTATGTGCACGAAGGAGAGAGAATAGAATAGAATAGAATAGAATGCACAGGCTGGAAAGAGAGATGAGATTCAGCCGAGGGACCTCTTTATGAAATTATTCTGGTCTCCAACTGCAGTTTTGGCAGCTGTGTAGAAGTATCTCTGTCCACAACTTCCAATCTAGGTCTGGAAGTTACTGGGGAAGATATAACAGATATTTGTACTTTTTTTTCTTATACATTTTTTCATAATAAATTTTCCATTAATCTTAGTGTTTCCTGGATGCACAAACTTAAGTACAAGGAATCTTTGACTTCCTCTTTCCCAAGAGTTACCTGTTAATTTTCATTTCTTGTTCATTTGCATAGCCAGGACTTCAGAGCAACGTTAAGTAAAATAAGAAAGAATGGGCTTCCTTATCTTGTTCCTGAATTCTCATGTTTCAGCATGAATATGATATTGGCTGCTGGTTTAGCATCCATACACTTTCTTATGTTATGGAAATCTCCACTTAGTACAGGTTTTGCTTTCTCTTCTCCTTCTCCTTTTAGAGAGAGAGAGGGAGAGCACATGAGCAGGGAAGGGTCGAGGGAGAGCAAGACAGAATCCCAAGCAGGCTCCACACTCACACTCAGCATGGATCCTGACATGGGGCTCAATCCCAGGACCCCGGGACTATGACCCTAGCCAAAATCAAGAGTTGGATGCTCAACTGACTGAATCACCAGGCTTCCCTAGGTTTTGCTAGTTAAGATTGGGTGTTGAATGTTACAGAATGCTTTTTCAGAATCTGCTACAATACTAATACAATTTTCTTCTTGCATCTACTGTGATAAAATTTGGAATTTCTAACCCTAAATCATTCTTGTATTTTTATAGTGAATTCCACTTGTTCACACACTTATTTGTTAGTTGTTTTCTAATTAATTGGGTTTTGATTAAAATGTTGAAAATCATGTAAGACAATTATGTATTGTCTGTGTTTACAAAGGAAAGTTTATGTTTCCTTCTCTCTTCTACATTGTCAAATTTTGATATAACAGCTACACTAAAGTGAAGTAGATTGCTTACTTAGTTTGTTTATTTATGTTTATTTATTTTTGAGAGAGAGAGAGTGTGAGTGGGGGAGGAGCAGAGAGAGAGGGAGACACAGAATCTGAAGCAGGCTCCAGGCCCTGAGCTGTCAGCACAGAGCCCGACGGGGGGCTCGAACTCACAGACCGCGAGATCATGATCTGAGCCGAAGCTGATGCTTAACCAACTGAGCCACCCAGGTGCCCTGCTTTGTATATTTTTCTAAGCAGTAAATTATATGGCGTAATAGTTAGGATAACACTAGCTCGTTACTACAACAAACACCCCCAGGCTTGAGGCCTTAAATCTGCATGTTCATTGCTCAATATTGGTTGATCTCCTTGGGACATTCAGTTCTATCACAGGAATTTGTTTATTCTGGTACCAGGACTAAATAGTCTTATTACTATAGCTTCATATTTAAGATCAAGTTCTCCAATATTTTATTTGCTATCCCTGTTCACTTGTCCTTCCATTTCGGTTTAAAAAAAAATTTTTTTAATGTTTATTTATTTTTGACACAGAGAGAGACAGGGCATGAACGGGGGAGAGTCAGAGAGAGGGAGACACAGAATCTGAAACAGGCTCCAGGCCTCTGAGCTGTCAGCACAGAGCCCGACATGGGGTTCGAACTCACGGACCCCGAGATCATGACCTGAGCCAAAGTCGGCCGCTTAACCGACTGAGCCACCCAGCCGCCCCTGCATTTTGGTTTTAGAATTCATTTTTCAAATTCCAAGAAAAAATATTCCATTTGTGTTTTATTTAAATGTATTTTATTTGATTTTATTAAATGATCTACAGTAAATGTAGATTACATTTGATATACTGTTCAAATTGAATGGATACGATTCGATTTAGAATTTTTACGTGTAATTGACAAATGGGATGGGCGTCTAGTCTTAGTCTCTGTCTCCCCCTTTTTATATCACTGTCAGATTTTACGATCGAATTGAGAACACTCTCACCCTCTTCTATGTGTTATAACCATTCAAACTGCCTGGAAATGATAGGTTCCTTGAAATCATCTGACAGTGTTTGCCAACTTTTAAAATGTATTCCAAAGTTTTTGGTTTATTTAGGTTTTTTCCTTATTTCTGACTCAATTACTTTAGTAATAATAGTCTTAGAAAATTATTTCTCCTGTTGAGATTTTCAAAATAATTAACCTCAAATTCAGCAGGAGTATGTCAGGGGTGGGCAAATGGGGGAATCTACTGGGAAGAGGCACTTCCTGAGATCATGGAATGTTCTATATGTTGCTTGTGGTAATGCTTGTATGATGTCTAAATCTGTCAAAACTCATTGAAATTTGCACCTAAAATCAGTGCATGTTACTGCCTACAAACTATACATCAATAAAGTTGCTTTCTTTAAAAAAAAAAAAAACAACCTGTTTTATATTTAACTATTTTCAATGCCAGTCATATGTGAAACACAGTTGTATTTTCTAGCCTTCGTTTGTGGTCACAGTAAGAATGCGACCATGCTACTATCATTTTCTTTCATTTTTTTTCCCCTTCCTTCTTTAAGGTTTCTGGGCTGCTTTTTTTGGGTTCTAGCTCTTATATACATTGTTTTCTTTTTTTATGGAAGTGTAGTTGACACACAATGTGACATTAGTTTCAGGGGTAAAACAATGATTCAACATCTGTCTACTGATGCTTGCTCACAAGCGTAGTTACTGTCTATCACATTATAACACTGTTACAGTACCATTGACTGTATTCCCTATGCTGTGTCTTTCGTACCTGTGACTTAACTCATTCCATAATTGGAAGCCTGTACCTCCCACTCCCCTTTACCTATAGTTTTCTTTTATACTTTTTCATTAGATAATTAGAAGGTATGAACTCAGTTTTCAATTCCTCTGGTATATTCCTTCAAATTAAGAAAAAAAAAAAAAACACCTGACGATATCTGCACTCCCATGTTCATTGTAACATCATTTCTATCAAGACATGGAAGCAATCTAAGTGTCCACTGGTAGATGAATGGATAAATAAAATGCGTTGTACGTGTGCGATGGGATATTATTCAGCCATAGAAAAGGGAATCTTGTCATTTGTGACAACATGGATGGACCTTGAGGGCTTTACGGTGAGTGAAAGAAATCAAAGATAAATACCATATAATCTCACTCATACGTAGAATCTAAGGGGGAAGAAAACGAAGCCCATAGATGTGGAGAACAGATTGGTGGTTGTCAGAGACAGAAAGTAGGGGGTGGGTGAAATGGGTGAAGGGAGTCAAAAGGTACAAAATTCCAGTTAAAAGAGAAATAAGTCATGGGGATGTAATGTGCAGGACTTCAACTATCATCATTAATACCACATTGCATATTTGAAAGTTGTAATCCCAAGAAAACATTCTGTAACTGTGTATAGTGACAGATGTTAACTAGACTTATTGTGGTAATACTCATTTCACTATAGAAACAAATATAAAATCAAAGGAAAAGAAAAAAAACCCACCTGATTCCTCTGATCATCACTGTCAAGAATTTAGGCAGTATCACTGATCTCCCTGAGGAAGAAAGGAACTAGTAATTTCTCTGATTCTTCCCATCTTGCCCAGACCAGGACAATAAATATTTGAATAAATGCATAATTAGAAACAGACGGATGTGAATAATGACCCTTCTCAAACACCAACTCTGTAATGTATAGATTCCTAATGTACGATCTTTGCATCATAGTGGGGTTCTCCTCCTTTCAATGGCAACTTCACTGATGCAATGCACGCTCTGGCAGTGTAGTACTCTGTGTGTGCTCATGGAATGGTTAAAAATTATTCATGAGAAAAGAACCCTCCAACTGTATTGGTAAAACATCAGAGGTAAAATATATATGATTGCCTTGATCTTCATTTGTTGCTTGTCATGTAAGTACCAACAGTGAATGGAAACTTTCATCAGATCTGACATTGACTGCGTAGGGTGTCAGTTTCACCAAGTGTGCAAATAGGGGAAAATTAAAAAAAAAACAAAGTAACTCGTATATCTAAGGTCAAAGAAGAATCATGCTCAATCACTGGAGACGGAGATTTAGTACACTCGGTGTACCATCGTCCCTTCCCTACAAATTATGATTTGCAATGTCATGTGTAATAGGGCAACCGACTATCTTGGTTTACAAGGGACTGAGGGATTCCCCAGGATGAGGGGCTTTCAGTGCTGAAATCAGAAAAGTCTTAGGCAAACCAGGAAAGCCCCACATGAGTCGGAATGAGCTAGTCACCCTAAATATAAAAACATAACATACATACCTGAACATACATACCACATTTTATATCCTACACACTAAACAGCTTATCTCTCAGCAATGAGAGGTAATGAGAGTCAGCATTAAGTTGGGAGTTTAAGGACCGGGTTATGAACTTACTATAGCATAGTCTCCACAGCAGGTAGAATTTACACCGTATGTGATTTTTTAAAGTGGTGTTAGGAGTGTTTGGATAAATGGTATTAATACTTACAGACGGTGAGGACAAGGGAGCCGTACTGATTGCCCATCATCACTCAGGTTTATGAGACCAGGTTAGAGTCTACAGATTCTGGTCTACTGTCATTAGAAACACCAAACATTTACCAAGAGTGCCGAGTCACTGGACCCATGGGGTTAGTTTGTTTTGAAAACGGAACTGGTGTTTCTACCAAGAACCAGAAAAACACTGAGAACAACAAAAATCTGTGGTGTGTTTATAAAAAATGATGACTCTCACCCTGATCTAAACCAGACTGGTTTCCTCCTGGCTCCCTCCCTCTTCCCCTTAATTAAGCTAACTGGAAAGGAAAGGCTTTCATCAGGCTAAAATGGCAATCTTCCTATCCTAATCTCTAGGACAAAACGGAGAATCTGGTCTGGAATTGAATTTGAAATATTAAAGAAAAATGACTATCAGCTTAACGCTGTCACTATCCCGTGTTTATTTTTCTTTCTTTTATGTCTGATGTCAAGGAGAAAGTAATGTCATCTGCTGGAGGTTAGAGCATGTTTGCATTTTGAGATAATGAGAATTAATGTTGGAGGGCCAAACCAACACTGAACCAGCCCTGTTCTTCCCATGTGTGTAAAACATTTTGTAATGACTTTCACTTAATCTGGGAGCCTGGCAGGCTGCCGCAAACCACCTAGATCCAAGTGGCTGACTTTCTTTTTCAAAAGGAACTGTTTATAAGCTGGAAGTTAGAAATTAGGGCATCAGGAAAACGGAGCTCTGCAAACTGCTTTCTCCATTTGGGTTTTACTTCCACCTGTCTCCTTCTCTTCCAACTTCTAGCACACACAGCCATGATCTTTTACCTCACAGCTCTTGTAAAGGCAAGCCGTCCAGAGAAAGGGGCGGAGATGCATTTTCCTGCAGGAGCTGTGAAGTCGGGGAACTCAGTGCTGAGCCATCATCTGTGGGATTCATTCAGTGAGGAGGCCCAGACACGATGGTCATGTGTTGTGGGGCAGACAGTAGTTGACAGGATGTTTGACTTTTCAATAGGCTGTTTTGCCAATGGTACACACGCTCTGTGTGATTCGAGCATAGGAATCTCTTGCTTAAAACCTTTCCGTAGCCTCTCAGCACCCACAGCGTAAATTCCAAACCCCTAATTCCCTTGGCAGGAGGCCCAAGGCGTTTCTCGCAATTGGTCATCTGTAGCTCTCTGGCTTCACTTCCCCGCTGCCCATCCCAATTGCGACAGGTCACAAATATAAATGCCCTACGGTTCCCCGGATGTACGTGGACATGGTGTAGCTCCATGTACAGCCGCTTCCCACCATTAGGGAAACTCCTGTTTACCTTCATGCACAACCAAACACTTGGCACGCAGTAGGTGTGCAATATATTTGCTGCAGGGATAGATTCCAAAACTCAACTCCAACATCCTTTCTCCAACTTCCCAAGGTAGATGGACTCTATTCTCTGTGCCTCCACAATTCTTTGACTGTGCTTTTGACGTAGTGGTTCCCATCCGGCATGATTTCACCTCCCAGGACCACCTGACCATGTCTGGAGAGAGTTGGGGTTGGCACACCGGAGGTTCGCTCCTGGCACCCGCTGAGTGAAGGTCAGGGATGTTGCAGAACCTTCCACACTATGCAGGGTGGTCCCTCATAACAAAGAAATATCCAATCAGACCATCAGTAGTGCCAAGGTTGAGAAACACTGCTGAGCGGAACTCATAGTTTGGAATAATCATCTGGAGGACATCTGTTTACTCCATTAGACAGTAAGCTCCTTGATATCAGGGACTGAATCTTAATTACCTTTGCAATCCCCCTGTCTAGCACAATGTCTGGCACACAAGGGATGCTCCGAGAAGAAAGATACGACGCACTGCCGAAGTGCTACGTAGTGATCATTCTCTAAGGGATCATGAAAAATAAAGATATAACTTGCTCCAGCATGTGAATTCAAACTGAAATAAAAGCTCAAAAAAGTTGCCCAATTTCAAAGAAATGGCCTCTCTCCACATTTTTTTCCCTCCAAAGGGATTTCTTTCCAATGGCTCATAACCTTACCGGCAGCGCCATGTTAGAAAGTACCTTCTGCCTTGGGAGAAGTAACTTCTACCTCACTGCACTTTTCCTGGCCCTGAAAAATTCACATTAAGGTTCATCTTCTATTTTCATGCCAATTCTCAGAGGCACAGTGTCTTTGTAATTGGTGTCAGCTACAGCATTTCAGAATGCCCCATAAATAGGGCCCATTTGGGAGCTTTTGGGAAGTGCTATTTTGATATCTCCTCCATGTGTATTCACTTGGCCTCTAGCCATTTGTCAGGGAAACAATTTGAAAAGGCAATTTGGAAGCCCACCCACATGATCTCAGTACCTCTTTCTTCTTGCTGATGGTATTAGACTAAAATTGGTCTCATTTTGACTTTCCCCACCCCCTGACTAAATAACTAGATTATGTTTAGAATAAGAACTCCAAGCAACGTGGTCCAACTGTGAAGTCTGTGTTACTCAGAAGCCTTAGCGGGATCCTCCTCTCTACATTGCAAATCCCTCCACACTTCTGTAGTGTGGTTTGCTTGGAAACACTGCAAGTAAATTATGGTCATAGTTGGTGTTCGCCATAATGAAAATGTGAGGGGTACGATTTTTATTTAAGGTTTGTCTTCCCAGGAGAATCCCTCTGCTTTGCCAAATATTCGAATTGGGATTATCGTTACCAACCAAATAAAAGCATGCACAGTTCTGTTTCGATCCTCACAGAACTAAGTTTACCTCACGTGGGCAAAATCCACCTTTTTTTTTTTTTCAACGTTTTTATTTTATTTTTGGGACAGAGAGAGACAGAGCATGAACGGGGGAGGGGCAGAGAGAGAGGGAGACACAGAATCGAAAACAGGCTCCAGGCTCTGAGCCATCAGCCCAGAGCCTGATGCGGGGCTCCAACTCACGGACCGCGAGATCGTGACCTGGCTGAAGTCGGACGCTTAACCGACTGCGCCACCCAGGCGCCCCAAAATCCACCTTTCTTTGAGAGAATTCTACCCAATAGTCTTTTTGAAATGTGAATTTATTACATTGTAGACTATGCATTTAACTTAATAAAACAATTTATAAACCTCAGTGGATATGTTTCACAATAGCCCTTTGCTTTACTTAAAAAAATAACGAACGATTATTACACATTACGATGTGCAAACAATAGACGGAGTTTCAAAGAAGGAGACGACTTGAAATTCACATCACAGCCAAGAAGCTTTGACTGGGACCTGGATGCATACAGCTTCTGGATGCAGAAGACAAAAGTCTTCTGCATGGAACTGACAATGAATGGTTGACACATTATTTAAGTGGCAAGGAAATGAGGGATTCAGAAAATGAGACACAGATAGGTGTGGATTAAAGTTCTTCAAGAAGGTTCATCAAAAAAGTAAAATAGATAATTTTTTTTTCATATCTTCTCCCAGCCCCTCGTGTTGCTTGATTCCTCTGTTTCGATACCCTCAGAACTGTGTTAGGTTGGATTTGTTTGTTGGGCGTCCTCTCTGTTCTCTGACATCATCATCTTCCGGAGAAGAAGCCATGACTGCTCATCGCTGGATCTCCAAAGCAGATCTTCAGTGTTTGCTACAGAGCAGTGGATGCCAGTGGAAAAGAAAGCAAAAACTGCCCTGGTGTTTACTTTCTTAGACACACTGGGCAAAAGTACTCAGTGTAATGGCATAGAAAAGAGAACGAGACACCAAAGAACGTGTTGTACTCCATAGCGTCGAAGAGGGAGCAGAGTGGAAGGCGGGCCCGTGCGTGTGACTCAACACCATCCGATTCTGTTTTGCGCTGGACCAAAGTCCAATTGCATTTGCCCCCTTCTGGGACTAGAGAGAATGAGAATTTAACCTGTGTTCCCCCTTAAAATAGTTTATTCTGTTTTATTCTCACATTGGCGTTCCTAAAATGGCTAAGTTCAAAATAATTTAAAAGCCACATTAAGAATAAAATCACAATCCACAAGTGGATTGGCCTAATTCACAACTTCTTTAGAGTCTAAAGTTTACTCCAGGGAAACTCTGCAAATATTCCGTGTTTAATTTCAGTTTGTAAGTTTGAGGTCATTATTCATGCTTATGAATCGCATTGAGTATTTACACATAAATTTTACTTGTCTAATTTACTAATTACCGGGAGGGAGAAATGTGGCGGCATCTTAATCGAGGAAAAACATCTCAAACGCTTTTGCACACGTTTTGCATTTGGCATAACCTGAAACACATTTCCCCACAAAACTTGTTCCCTTAACTCTTAAGCCCCTGAGTATTCCAATGGAAACACAATACTTTTTATCTGGATTCATTTACACTCTTATTTACTCATCAGCATGATGTTTTGTAAGATATTTAATATTCTCCAAGAGCCCTTTCTTCTTCTGCACATTTCAAAGTTTTTCCTGTAGGAAACACTGTGTTCCAAGCCATAAATTGAGTCTGAATCCAGAAAACAGGAGTTGGGGGAAGCCATAAATTCCAAACGAGTTCCAAGTGGTACTGATCTCAACCGCCCATTATTCATATAATGTGGTTACCAAAATGAGAACGGAGTACCCTGAGTGGAGAAGACTTTTGGAGTCTGCTGGCATTAACTTGGAATCCGTGCTCGTGCTTAGGGAAGAGTAACTTGTATCCTCACTCTCACTGTGTTGATTCGAAGACAGCTTTTCTTTCCCAAGTAACAGGTGTCACAACTGACGCATCCTCTCTGGGAGGACTCAGCCTTCCGGAGTGACTTTCTCCTACTGGAAGTGAAGTTGCCAGGACGGTGAGTAAGCTGCCTGTCACAAGTGGCAGAAGGACGTTCCCACCCATGACCCGTGATTGACAACACAGCAGACTTAACCATCCCTGCCGTTGTTGGAGGCTTGTAGTTAACTTTCCTGTCAAGTTTCTTCTTATCGGAAGTATTGGAAACCGATTCTGGTGAGCTATTTTAAAAATACTTTTATTGGCAGGATATCAAGGCCTTTCTTGGAATTCAAGGAAAAGTTGTAAATCTAGCTCCATAAAGACATATGGCCAAAAGAGGCTGGTAGGAGCCAGTGCTCTCTCCAGGGCTACGGATGGATCGGGCAAATCACGGAATACAGAATACGGCTGAGCAGGTGTCCAGATGGTGTCTAGGGGTGCTACCTATTACAAACTAGCAACTCCCCAAATGACCACTCTCCCGACTAACTGATCCATGGTTTGTCATATTTATCCTTCGCTTCCATAGGGGGAGTGTGGCCTCCATATTTTCATTGGTTGTAAAATTTACTTTACTCTTAGATGATTTGTCTGTAGAATTTAGTATACTAATGTAACTTTCAGATTTCACATTCAATCCTGCTGTTATTTTCTATGCCTAATGGCTGTTTTCACGGCTTCTCCTGAGATGTTGGGGTCCTTAAGTGATGAAACAATTTCTAAAACTGACTCACCCTGCTCATGAGAAACAAGTATCCGTACATGATATGGAGTCCAAAAATTCTCTTCCAGTCTGAATGCTTATCATGGGACTTTTTCTTTGTCACAACCACATCCTAACCACTGAGAAACCTGTTTCAAAACAGACAAGACCGGTTCTCCCTTTTAAATATTTGGTTTTCAATCCAAAACCATATTTGAACTAATTGTTCGGGCAATATACTTCCCCAAAGGCATGCACATGAAGCTAACACATAATTATTAGATAATTAGATAGTCAAAATTTCTATCTTTATAAAAATTAATGGGATCCATTTAAAATTGCTGGTAGAAATCTGATAGTCTGTTTTGAATTACTTAAATCCATGCATTGTAAATACGGTAAAATGTCTGTTGGGATTTCCAGGTAGCGAATGATGCTAAAGGCTCAGACTCAAGGTTGGTAATAAGCGAACACAGAGGCTCTGAAATGCTACCTGACAGTCTTAAGACAAGACAAGGGAATCCACACATCTGCTCATCAGTGAACAATGGCTTCTCAGCCTCTCTAGGTAAAGCTCGCCCCTTGCAACCTTAGCCCTTGTAAAAATCTTATCCTACATCTAACAAGCAGGTCTATTCAAGGACTGCAAATAAAAGATAACCTTATTAAAGGCTTATTCCCCAGTTCTTCTGTTTATTGGCATGCTTGCCAACATGAATCCAAAGTACTCATTTTCAGGAGACATCATGTCCACGTTCCTAAGGTTGAAAAATCCCTGCAGAGAGGAAAGTCATTAATGTGTTCTTTCTCTTTTTCTGATTTTACTGGGTCAAGAGAAAAACCTGTAAACAGGGCTCACTTTCATCATCTGCCAAACACATGGACCCAAGGTTTTCCTACAAAGGGAGGCGATCTTATGGGCAGTCCAGGAGAATAACTTTACCCGCAAGGAGCAAAAAAATACCCTTGTCCTCAGATATACATGGGTTTAAAATTGTAAATATCTGGGAAGACAATAATCAAAAGAAAATGAGCGTCAAGAGTAAAAGTGTGTGTTATTGATAGATGACATTGCGATGATACAACTATTCTCATCTATTCTCAATACGGTGCCACACATTCCCACAAATTAGCATGGGTCTGAAAGAAATCAGACTGTGGTCAAATAAGAATTTGAATCTAAAATGCTATGTGTTTCCATGCATTTTTCATGGAAGCTTAAGAAGGATATTATGATTTGAAAGTGCTTACTATCATAAAGCAATAAGGTGAAAGAGTCCTTGATAGAGAAGTACGACAGTGGTTTTTACAAACAAGAGAGTTGAAAAAGAGAGAACTGAGTTTCCCAAATGGCGTCATCGTTATATGGCAGATTGCAGAGCAGAATTGGAATCTTATGACTTTCAGTGGTCTTTTCTGCTTTATTGGGGATCAAAGTGTGAATTCCGATTTGAGGATTTATGAAAATAATTTACAATTCTACCATCAGAGGCCATCTGTGTACTCCTCATGTACTGAGATATCATGGAGGTAACGCAGAAAAGTAAGAGAATTTCTGCCCTACAAGATGTATGACCTAAACACAATTTGAATGTCTGGATCCATCACCCATAGCAAGTGTGACTTTAGATAATATTTTACAGAAAATGTTGTAAATGAATTTTTAAATAGGGTTTTATATTTACTTCCATTTGAGTGCCAAAAGTAATTAAATACTTGCATGACTAATCTTAGGAAAAGGAAACCATCTGTTCAGTTTCTTCACCTGTATTATGCAGGAAATAACCCACACTTGTCAGGACTGATACCACAATTCAATGAGATAACATGAGCAAGACATTTAGATTTGTGCCAGGCACATAGTATCTACTCAGTTAATGCTGGTTTCCTTGAGAAAGAATATTCTTTGAGGAATATGGAATTCTTCTAATCTCTATGACTGAATATCTCAATTTATTTTATTTTATTTTATTTTATTTTATTTTATTTTATTTTATTTTATTTACATAAAACAGGGCAAGGACTCATGGACACATAAAGAGCTCAGGGATAAATTCTAGGACAGTATCTGAAAATGTGCATTCAATTATTATTACTTTAGCTTGACCTCGTCAAAATGGCCACATGACTTCAGCTCTCCAGCCCTTTGTGCACCAGCCTTCATGGGGCTGGCTTTCAGTTTCCTTGGATAACAAAGTATGCGACAGTCCCCTCTCTGCACTTCACTTCTTCCTGCAGAGACTTACTATATTGGGTTGAATGGCATCACCCCAAAATTCACATCCACCCACAACTTGTGAATGTGACTTTATTTGGAAACAGGGTCTTTGCAGATGTGATCAAGTTAAAAGGAAGTTATTGTGCATTAGGGTGGGCGCTGAATCCCATATGACTATTGTCCTCACAAGAAGAGAAAACAGAAACACAGATGGGAAAGGAAGATGGACACGTGAGGCTGGAGACAGAGGCCAAAGGTGAACATTGAAGTTAGGCTGCTGTAAGCCAAGGAATGAACGCCAAGGTCTGCAGGCAGCCACCGGAAGAGGCAAGGAAGGATCCTCCCCTGGCGTCCCCAGAGAGACCATGGCCCTGCTGACTTCTTAATCTCAGACTTCTAGTCTGCAGAACTGAGCAAGGATGTCCTTCTATTGTTTGGAGCCATCTAGTTTGTGGCCATTTGTTTCGGCAGCCCCAGGAAATAAACACCTGCTCACGCAAAGGTCGTGGGTGTTTGCCGATGATCACGTAAACCTTTGGCGATGATCACGTAAACCGTCCTCTGCACTGTACCAGTTTGACCACAATTCCCCAGTAACCGTCACTGCAGCCTGACGGTGAAATTTGGGGTTCTGTAATCTGCACCATTCCTGTTATTTCCTTCAGAGAGGCTGTTGAAAAATGAAGTCACCTCTAGCATCCTTTCCAAGGAGTGCAGGCTTATTTTCTCCCATTGAACCTCACCGGGCTCTCTCTGAGATCACATAGGTTTCCAGTCCTAATGAGGCAGAGAAATGCAAAATCCAGAAAGCCTTGGAGAAATACCCATTAGTGAACAATCCCTGACAATTGGGAATTTCAGGCAAGAAAATATTCATGGCTAATTGACCTTGTGGATATTAAAGCAGGTTTTAGGATTTGGAACTTCCCTATTTGAGCTTCCGCTTTGACCCCTTCTATCCTGGTTGCCCATAAGACAGGAGAGGAGAAGTGGGTTTCTGTTCACTGGAACATCTTGCTCCCACAGGACTTTTCAGTTAGTCTTGGATTAAGCACATATGTCCAGACTTGTTAAGGGTCTGGCTTCACTTGCATGTGGTTACAAGTGTATTCCATAACAGGAATACAAAGGCACTTTATGAAAATAGAAATAAATTTCCTCCGAATGTACTGGAAGTAAAGAGCACATACACAAACATATTAACACCGACCCGTATATTTCATTTGACTCCTTCGATTCAAGTTTTCACCCGACTAATAACCTATTGCAGTGTTCATCAAACTAAGCCTTTGTATCTTTCCTCGTCCAACCTGTCCTTTCCACAGACAAGAGATATGCAGCTCTGATCTGGAATTGAAGATACAAAAAATGGAGAGAGCAAGACTTCTCCCTTTGAGAACTCATGTCTTTGTAAGGGAAACACACACACACACACACACACACACACACACACGCACATTAAAGATAAAAGGTAAATGTAAAAGGACCATGGTTATAAAAAAATTAATTTTTCTTGAGAGGGTCAGGAACAAATGAGGGAATATATGCGCTGGTCTTAGGAAGTGGGCAAGTGTGAGAAAGAGAAAGACAGGGAGAATGAGAGAGAGAGATGCTGAGAGAGAGGGAGGGAGACAGGGAGAGACAGAGAGACACAGGGGGACAGAGAAAGAGAGAGAGAATGAGAGAGAGGCAAACAGAAAGGAGAGAAAGCAGACACATACACACACACAGAGAATGAGAGAGACAAAGACAGACAGACAGAGAGGAGGTGGCGGAGGAAAGAGGGAGAGAGAGAGGACAAGACTAGGGCTCTGAAATCCATGACCTGTCCTAGAAGCACTGCATTCAGACCAGATTAATCTGCCTGCAGCATGGCTGGAGTCATCTCCTCCGCACCACTGTCTGCCCTGACTCCCTAGCCGTAGCTTCCACAGTGAGGTCCCAGCACCTCCGCTGGATTTTAAGACCTACCGTGATTGTTCCTCAGTTTCATTCCCATCACTGCCCTCTACCATCCCATTCTCTGCTCCCTCTGCATAGTGCCTCCCCAGTCTTTGCTTCCGTGGCTCCAGGAAGCCCCCCCCGCCTCCACCCTTCTTCCCATGGCACATGTTTCAAAAACACCTCTTCAGGAGGTCTTCCTTCATTCTCTCAGTTAGAGGTGTTCTTCAGGTGAACAGATTCTCAAAGCACCACAGCTCTTCCTCTCTCGTGACGCGTGTGAGAGATCAGTGTTATATTTTTCCACACATTTGCTGCCTTCACAGCTGTACCCATCTCTGTGGCCCCTTCCTGGAGTTGTACTGGCATTGGACATGGCCCACCTCGTCAGGCCCAAGGAACGTGAGAGGGAGTGACTTCTACTTCTGCGCAGAAGCTTTAAGGGACTCCACGTGGTGTGGCCACAGAGTCAGCATGTCCCAGAAGAGACTGCCCCTCTGCCTGATTCCAGGAATGCCAACAGCATGGAGCAGAAATGCAGCTGACCGATGAATGGCTTTTGCACGCAGGAATTGTTGGGAGCCACTGAAGGTTTGCGGTTGTATTATCAACGTGTAGTCCATCAAAAGATGCTTTATACAAGAGGTTTCATATTCCGCCTTAAACGCTCAATGTTTATGTATGTGTCTTTTCTTCCTAATTAACTCTAAGTTCCTGTGAATCCGTGTGTGACCCATCTTTTAATTTATTACTCTTTGCACCGTGCCTGGAATCCAGTTGTTGCTTGCTAAACGTTTATTGACTCATTTAAAAAACGAGTGTAAGAAACGGGTGTGCAATGCACTGGCATGAACACGCAGGGGTGGAGCGGGCAGGCTGTGATGATGAGAATGGAAGAACCAACTCATTTTCTAGGTGCAGTTAGACTTGACTCTTTAGCCCAAGTGCTCCCTGCCCTGCTGGGCTACATCAATTCGCCAATTGGAGATTTATTTTTAATCTAGAGATTCAGTTTATAGTCTTGGAGACAAAGAGCAGAGTTTATTTTGAAAGGATAGACTAGGAAAACTGAAGAATTAGATCAACAAAGTGACATTTCAGGGCGAAGATAGTTTAATGTCATAACCTAATATGATAAAGTAACAGGTGTAGTGAGGATTATGTTTAGTCTTCGGGTCTCTTAAAGGACACCTGGGAAGCTACAGGAGGTAAATTGTAGATGTGCTAGAAGGTTCACTCCGTCTCTGTGGAGTGACGGTGGGGACCAATGTTTCTTCCATCTTAATGTGCTTGCTAAAATGCAGACTCTCGTAGGGAGGTTACTGGGGAGGCACTGAGGACACGTTTCTTCTTCTTCTTTTAAGTTTATTTATTTATTTTGAGAGAAAGAGAGAGCGAGAGAGTGTGTGCAAGTAGGGAAGGAGCAGAGAGAGAGAGAGGGAAGAGAGAGAAAGAATCCCAAGCAGGCTCTGCACTGTTGGCATGGAGCCCCATGCGGGACCATGACCTGAGCCAACGCTGAACAAACTGAGCCACCCAGGTGCTCTTGAGAACACATTTCTAACAAGCTCTCAGACAGTGCAGCTTGTCTTCGGATCACCCTCTGAGTAGCAAAGTATTGAAGACTCTAGGGTTGAGTTGGCCATGGGACAGTATGATTGGTACCCTTGTAGCAAAGTTGGTTCCAGTGTCTGATGGGAGTGTGGGACACAGCTAACCTTTATAACATTGGGGGAAAGTCTGTGTTCCTGTAATTTCCTAAAATCCAGAAAAGCACTTTGCTGATGATGCACAGTGGACATCATGGCCAAGAGATTAAAAACAACAGGACTGGACGCAGAGTCTTGCATTCAAATTTCTGCTCTTCGGTCTAATGGCTGGGTGATCTTGAGTGGTTTCTTAATCTCTCAGAGCCTCCATTTCTTAGTTTGTGAAAAGAAAGAATATCAGAAAGTAGGCTAGAGACTGGAAGGGAGTGAGCCCTCTTACAGCTTGGCGGCAGGATCAAGATGTTAAAAGAAGACCCTTCCGGGGCACCTGGGTGGCTCAGTCGGTTAAGTGTTGGACTTCGGATCAGGTCATAATCTCACGGTTCATGAGTTTGAGCCCCACATTGGGCATTGTGCTGACAGTTCAGAGCCTGGTGTCTGCTTTGGATTCTGTGTCTCCCTCTCTCTCTGACCCTCCCCCATGCTCTCTCTCTCTCTCAAAAATAAATAAACACTAAAAATTAAAAAAAAATAAAATAAAAGAAGACCCTTCCTACCACAGTTCTGACCTGGGTATGAATTTAAGAAATGCCATCCACCAAGGTGAATATCAGGGAGATTGCTACTTGCAATGTTTACAGAAATTGTTTGTAAAGTAGTTACCTGGTTTTTGGACCCCCACAGTGACTTCAAACAAGACAAGAATTGAGAACAGAGAAAAATGGAACGTTTGGAAGGAGATATCTTAGTGAAGAGGTGTTGTGGTACCATGTTGCAGTACCCCCCCCCACCCTGAGTAGGAATGGGATGATGCTCCATCATAAGCCCAGTGAGAGGCTTCCACAGACGAATTGAAGAGCATGCAATGTGTCCCTTGCATTTGGAAACACGGGGGACCTGAGTCTGATACCTAGAGCACTAAATCAGCCTGTTACAAGATGTCAGTTGCTGCAACTTGTCTGTGTTCCCAGTACTTGTTGGGTTGAAGGATGCTTGTTCATTTCTCATGCAGCAGAGTGGGAAGATAGAGGAACACACACACACACACACACACACACACACAGAGGGAGAGCAAGGCCATGGATGTGACTGTCTTGGGTACTATCCATAAGTAAAGAAATCCAACAGCAAGAAGCTGAAGATTGATTCTCTACTTAGAATAGGATGTGACTTTCAGGATCAAAGTAACAGCACAAGTAAACCTCTTGGTGATTGAAACTCCTAAGAACAAAGAAAGTGTCAGTAGGGGAAGGGAAGGGAAGGGAAGGGAAGGGAAGGGAAGGGAAGGGAAGGGATAAGCCTTATTCATCTTCCAGGCCCAAGCGTGCAGTCAGCCCTCATCAGTACCTATCAGCATGACCTTTCATTTCCTCTTTTTGCTTCATCCTCTGCCTGTTCTGATCTGATCAGAAAACATCTAGTAAGTACAGAACAATAAGGAAGGAAGGGTCAGAAGGAAAAAGGAAGAAGTACCTACTATCTTCCTTAAGACTGCGGCCCTCAGGATGAAGGAGGGGAGATCTGATGATATTAGAAAAGTTTGATGTTTTGATTAAGTCTTGGTCTGGACATACTGACTTCAGAATCAATGCTTTTAAAAGTTATTATGTAAGATATATTGCTTATACTTAAGGGTAGGCAGAAAATTCTTGGGACTACTGAAGTTTTCATAAAGGGACAGTGGAGGGCCATCTCCTGAAGTAATTACAATGACAGAATGGGAGGTAAATAATAAACATAATATTCAGTTGTATTTGATCACATGACAATTGTGTTTGTTCCAGTACCAGTTAAGTCTATGTTGGCACCAGAACCAAAGACCCACTCATGGCCAGGCAAGACTTGCCATGTGGAGAGAGGCATCTGTGGGGGGAGCTGGGAAACTACAAAGCCTATTGAAGAGCCATCTTGAGAGACTAGGGCATCTCTGGATCTTTGGAGGGTGGGCTCGGGAACCAAAAAGCAGATTGTTTGCAACCAAAGAAGGAGGCTAGCGGAGAGCCCGTGGAATGCTCACTGTCACTATAAGTGTTAGCTAAGCTTCCACTGTCTGTCTTCCAGCTCCCCTCTCCCAACTCCAGCATGAGGAGAGCTGATGAAGGAAGTCTTAAAAGTTAAAAGTAAAAACATTCTCTAAATTGCAAATGGGTGATGCAATTTCGACAGTCCTTTAATGGCTGGTTCAGATCCACACAGGACATACCAACAAGGGGGTGGTTGAGATACAAAGACACTGTTTCCTGAGTCGCCTGGAAAATCCTATGAACCCTGTCCTCCCTCACTCTTGCTCACGAAAGGAACAATTCAGCCAGCCTTCTCTCCCAGCTTCCTCACTCCTCACTGCCTGCCCTCTTGAGAGAGCTGCTCCATCCTGATACGATCATATTTCCTGGCTCTGCTCTCCCCAGACAGCCTTTCCTTGTGACTTACATTAGGGAGAAGGAAGGAGTAGGCGTTTTATGTGGTCAAAACCTGAAGGAGTCTCTGTTACATATTTGACCTGATACAAGAGGAAAGAGGAAATAAATCTGATGGAGGTGCTTCAAAGGCCCTTCAAATTCTATCACATCCTTCCTGACCATGGAAAGAGGTTGGAGGATCTTATGCATTAAAACGTGAGACAATTGCAAATCCATTGCACCTGTGTGTCACTAGCCCCAGGGTGTCCTGCCTTCTTTATAAAGCACACTGTGGTAGGAAGAACCCAAGATTTAGGACTGGACACATGTATGCTTGAGTTCAGTTCCGATAGCTGTTAGACTGTGTGCATTATGCACTTAGCCATTTATTACTCCGATATACTTTCCTAAAGGACCTACTGTGTGTGGAGTGCTAGGGAGAGGCTGGGGCCACGTTGCTCCAGGAAATGGTTGTCTGTCCTCGAGCAACTCTGAGCATAGTGGCCTGATCACATTTATATTTTAGAAATATTTCTCTGAAGGAAGTATTTGAGGGGAGAGAATGAAGCCAAGAAGAACATGAGCATATTATGGTCACAGTTTGGGTGGGAGGAAACAAGTTTCTAAACTGAAGTGGGAATGAAGGGGAGAAGCATGAAGCCGGGTACCCAGAGAAGCAGATCTGGAGACAAGGGTTTGAGTGCAAGTCACTTATTTGGGTGCATATAGATAAAGGATAGTATGCTGGAGATGTTGCAGAAAGAAGGAATCCAGGATGTAGCGGAATGATGAGATTATTGGATTTGAGGCAGAATTCTACTGAGCAGCCGGAGTGGATTAACAGTGTCGTCCTATCCAAGCGGTGGGGTAGTGGGGCTATTTATCCACTCTCACCTGTCATAGGTTGGGTTTGGGGTAACACCTAAGGGCCTTAGCTCTCTGATACTTTAGACCTGCCCAATACGTAGACAAAGGAGGTTTCTGAGGAGAGAGAGGCCTTCAGGCAAGGAATTGCGAGTGCTTGAAGTCAGAAGCTATTGATGGGCTCAGGAATAATGACTGTTAAAGATAGAGGCAGGGTGCCAACAGCATCTGCAAAAGGAGGCAATAAGAGGCAGAATGAATAAAGTATTGGACGTCGGAGATAAAGGAGAGAGAATAGTCTAAAATAATTTCCAAATTTCTCATAGAAGTATCCAGAAGAAAGTTTGTTTTAATTAAGTCTTGAATGAGAGTAAGGTGGAGTGGAAGATTGGGAATTAAAAAAAAAAAAAAAAAAAAGATGAATTTGGAAAGTTTCTTAAGCCCTATGAGTTTTAGGCTCTATTTTTGAAATATAACATTACCTGCTATGGTCACTATTTGCAGGTGAGATGACACTATGTATAGAAAACCCTAAAGGCTCCACTCAAAAGCCACTAGAACTGAAAAATGAAACCAGTAAGGTCATTGGATACATAATCAATGCACAGTAATGTATTGCATTTCTAAACCCTAATAATGAAGCAGCAGAAAGAGAAATTAAGAAAGCGGTTCCATTTACAATTGCACCAAAAATAATAAATACCTAGGAATAAGTTTAACCAAAAAGATGAAAAACCTATGCTCTGAAAACTATAAAACACTGATGAAAGAAATCGAAAGCAACATAAATAGATAGATATTCCATGTTCATGATTTGGAAGAGCAAATATTGTTAAAATGTCTATACTGCCCAAGGAAATCTATAGATTTAATGCATTCTCTATCAAAATACCAACAGCATTGGGGCGCCTGGGTGGCGCAGTCGGTTGAGCGTCCGACTTCAGCCAGGTCACGATCTCGCGGTCCGTGAGTTCGAGCCCCGCGTCGGGCTCTGGGCTGATGGCTCAGAGCCTGGAGCCTGTTTCCGATTCTGTGTCTCCCTCTCTCTCTGCCCCTCCCCCGTTCATGCTCTGTCTCTCTCTGTCCCAAAAATAAATAAACGTTGAAAAAAAATTAAAAAAAAAATACCAACAGCATTTTTCACAGAACTAGAAAAAATAATCTTATGTTTTGTATGGAACCACAAAAGACCCTGAATAGCCAAAGCAATCTTGAAAAAGGGAAACAAAACTGAAGGTATCACAATTCTAGGCCTCAAGTTGTCCTACAAAGCTGTAGTTTTTTTTTTTAAATTTTTTTATGCGTATTTATCCTTGGGAGAGAGAAAGACAGAGTGCAAGTGGGAGAGGGGCAGAGAGAGAAGGAGACACAGCATCTGAAGCAGGCTCCACTCTCTGAGCTGTCAGCACAGAGCCTGACGTGGGGCTCGAACTCACAGACTGCGAGATCATGACCTGAGCCGAAGTTGGCCACTCAACCAACTGAGCCACCCAGGTGCCCCTACAAAGCTGTAGTAATTGAAGCAATATGGTACTGGCACAAAAAGAGACACAGGTCAACAGAACAGGATAGAAACCCCCCCAAAAAACCCATGATTATATAGTCAACTAACCTTTGACAAAAGAGGTAAGAATATACAGCGGGAAACACAGTCTCTTCAATAAATGGTATTGGGAAAACTGGACAGCTACATGCAAAAGAATGAAGTTGGACTACTTCTTCACACATACAACAAAAATAAACTCAAAATGGATTAAGCACCCTAAATGTGAGACCAGAAACCATAAAAATCCTAGAAATGAGCACAAGCAGTAATTTTTGTCACATCAGCCATAGCAACATTTTTATAGATAGATCTCCTGAGGTGAGGGAAATAAAAGCAAAAATAAACTATTGGGACCACATCAAAACAAACAAACAAACAAACCAAAACTTTTGCACAACAAAGGAAGCAATCAACAAAACTAGCAACCCTACTTGGGAGAGGATATTTGCAAATGACATATCCAATAAAGGGTTAATATCCATAATGTATAAAGAACTGATGCAAGTCAACACCCAAAAGCAAATAATCCAATTAAAAATGGGCAGAAGACACGTGTAGACAGTTCTCCAAAGATGACATCTAGATGGCCAGCAGACACATGAAAAGATGCTCAACATCACTCATCATCGGGGAAATGCAAATCCAAACTACAATGAGATACCACCTCACACCTCTCAGAATGTAATATTACACTGTATGTTAACTAACGGGAGTTTAAATAAAAACTTAAAAAAACTCAAAACAGAAGAAACAACAAGAGTTGGCGAGGATGTGGAGAAAAAAGAACACTTGTGCATTGTTGGCTTAGGTGGGTGGGAATGCAAACTAGTGCAGCCCTGTGGAAAACAGAATGGAGATTCCTCAAAAAGTTAAGAATAGAACTACGTTATGATCCAGTAATCACACTACTTAGTATTTACCCAAAGAATACAAAAACACTAATTGGAAAGGATACATGAGCCCCATGTTTATTGCAGCATTATTTATGATAGCCAAATTATGGAAGCAGCCATTGGTAGATGAATGGATAATGAAGGTGTGGTGTATATAATACAATGCAATGTTATTCAGCCACAAAAAAGAATGAGATCTTACCATTTGTAACAATGGTCCACGGGTGGACCTAGAGAGTGTAATGCTAAGGGCAATAATTCAGTCAGAGAAAGACAAATACCACATGACTTGATGCATATGTGGAATTTAAGAAATAAAACAAATGAGCACAGGCAAAAAGAGACCAACCAAAAAACAGACTCTTAACTATAGAGAATAAATTGATACTTACCACAGGGGAGGTGGGTGGGGGGATGGGTGAAATAGGTGAAGGGAATTAAGAGTATACTTATCACGACGGGCACTAAGTAGCATGTGGAATTGTTGAATCACTACATTGTACACCTGAAACTAATATAACACTGTATGTTAACTATATTGGAATTCAAGTTAAAAACTTAAGTAAAAAATACCCGTTTTGGTGTTGGTGTAAGGAGAAATTGATCCAATATTTATAAACAGCCTAATTCAGTACCTAGCATGAAATGGATGTTCGATACTAAGTAATATTTAGTCTTTGCTTGCTGTGGGAGAAGACACAATTTTGCATGCTTAACGTGTATTATCTCATGGGTTATGGAAGCACAGAGAGTTAAGTAGTTAAATTGTGTTTAAGTGGTTATTGTGGCCATCTGCTGCATTCTGCGAGAACAATAATAGAATTTTCTAAGATTATGCTAATTTTTCATCCTTCCATACATCTGGCCATCCATCTACCCATCTTTTACTCTTAAGCATTTGCAGAGTGCCAACTAGGCACCAAGCATTCCTTGGCACCTGATATTTTGCCACTGTTGAAGTTCTCCCTCATAGGACAATAGAGGACAAGCTTCATTCCTCTGTGTAATAACCTTTGGAATTTTTAAAGATAGCTGTCAAGTATCTAGTAGAGAAAGTGTGGTTCAAAGAAAAAAAATGAGTGAAATTTGACTGCACGTACAGCTGTTTCTTACCGTGCTCAGTAATTTCATCTTTGAAAATCTCATTTGGTCTTCTCCATATGAGGTAGTATTAATCTCATTTCAAAGACTGATAATTCTTAGGTCAAGTTCTCCAGGAAAGAGATCCGAAAGCAGAGATCTAAGTGCAAGTTAATCACTTGGGAGTGCTCCGAGGAACAAAATCTGTAAAAGAATGAAGGGGCAAGATTGGCAGAGGGAGCATTTGAACCACAATGTGGTTGTGACAGAGGCTTCAGTTAATCCCGGGCTTGATGGAGCTGAGATGGTTTATTAGAAATATTGTGCATCGAAGAGGGTCCAGCCTTTGGACCTCCAGTGTCTATTCATTGCATGTGGGCTATCTTCCGGTAAGGGGAATAATCCAGACAAGGCATTTCTCTGTGGCTGAGGGGAAATTGCACAGGAACGACGGCTGTGAGCCACCGGCAAACAAGACTATTGGCAACTGGGAGTGTCTTGGTGTCGAAGTGGGATCTTGGATCTTGGTGGTGTGTATCAATATCCTGTACACTCATGATCAGAGAAACTAAGAGAGTTGTCTGAAGAGAGAGTATGTGTTCACTCTTCTTTTGCACTCAAATGTCTGTCTTCTTTCTACTAATGTGTGAGCAAAACTGGAATTTTGAGTTCAATAGGAGTAAAGCAGGATCATATAGCTGCAGAAAAAGAGTAAAAATGGACTTGGAGTGAATTACTAGAATTAGAATGGTCAAGGGGTGCCTGGGTGGCTCAGTTGGTTAAGTGTCCTACTTCGGCTCAGGTCATGATCTCACGCTTCATGGGTTCAAGCCCCGCGTCGGGATCTGTGCTGACAGCAGGAGCCTGGAGCCTGCTTCTGATTCTGTGTATCCCCCTCTCTCTGCCCCTCCCCTGCTCATGCTCTGTCTCTCTCTGTCTCTCAAAAAATAAATAGATATTAAAAAAAAAAGAGTGGTCAAAAATAATCTAAGGAACAAGAGCAAGAAAGAATACCATTTATGAGGATTTCTTAAGGAATCTATATTATTTAGACCAATAAATGAGGACAATGTGTAAGTGAATTCAGATACTCCAGTGGCCTCCCTGTGAAGAGGTGATAGAATCATAGAATCATATACTTTCAGAGTTGGAAAGAAGTTCAGAGACCATCTAATTTGTATCCCGAGTCTTCTTTTCTTGGTCAGTGAGTGTTCAGCTTTATGAAAACTTTCAGTGACAGAAAACTCTTCAGCTCTTGAGGTATTTTCAATGACAGGGAATCCATCCTCCACTGAAATAATCGACTCCTTGTTAGAATAGCTCTAATACGCAGACAGGTTTCCTTTACATTGTGCCAAAGCTGTTTCATTACAAATATCACTCATTGGACTTGTTCTCTTCTAGAAAATTAATACTCTTGGTACCCATGCTAAGTGAAAGTCCTTAAAATATTTGAAATTTGTTCTTCTACCCTGCTAAATTAATGACTCTCTCCAGGTCAGCTCCAAGCTTCTTCTCTGACTCTTCTCCAATACCTACAGTACTTACATGATTTTGATATTTTGAATGGATAACAAAGAATATGTGTGAAATTAGTCTCTAACAAAAGCCTATGCTAAACAGGAAGTCTCCCAGAATAGTAGAGAATATGAGCCAAATATAATACTTCAGAATTAAGTCTGGCTATATCACCTTGCAAATCATTTAAATTAGATTAAGACAATCTAAGGGTTATTTGATGTCCCAATTCTATTATTTCCATGGCTCTCCCATAAATAAGATATAAAGAGTCTTTCCTCCCCCCCCCTTTTTTTAAAGTTGATATTTACATGCTAGCCTGATTTATTTATTTATTTATTTATTTATTTATTTTAAATTTCTTTTTGGTTTTATATATATGCTAGCTAGGGACAATTCTCATGTAAAAGACATTCCCATAGCTAGGGAAAATTCTCATGTAAAAGAAAATTTTAAGTCCATCTTCTTGTATGAAGGGATTTTTAAAATGGTTTTAATGTGTGTATACCAGGAGCCTCCCCAATGGTTTTGGCTATAGGACAGTCAGCCATATTTATTTGTTTATGCGTCAACTCCTATGTGTTTCTTGCTTATTATATATTCGGAATCTTTCTAGTTGCTGTGGTTGAAAAGTAAGTGGAACACTACCTAGACAGCTGTGCTATGGGTATAATAGAATTCATGTGAAAATGGAGAGGGAGTTGAAGAGACCCTCCCAGAAGGCATGACCTCTGAATTAGGCCATCAAAGTTGAATTGATTTCCTTACGTGAAAGATTAAGGGAAATGAATATCCAGACAGAATCACAGAACTTCATAGAGGGAAAAATTATAGAAACCTTTTAGCTAATCTGTATTGTTTAAATGAGGAAACTGAGGCTCAGAGAGATTAATGGATTTCTTCAAGGTCACCCAAATTGTGGTAAAATAGGATGAGAGGCTCAAAACACCCCAGTTATTTCTGTACATTAACAATGAAAAATTCGGAAAAAGAAGTTTAGAAAACAATTCTATTTATAATGCCATCAAAAAGAATAAAATACAGGAATAGACCTAGCCTATGAGGTAAAAGCCTTGTGCTTTTATAATATGTGCAACTATAATATGTTGCTGAAAGAAATTAAAGATACAAGTAAATGGAAAAACATCTCATGTTCACCAATTGGAAAAATTAATACTGTTAAGATGTCAAGACAACTCAAAACAATCTATAGATTGATTCCGTGTAATTCCTACCCCAATCCCATTTTACAGAAAGAGAAAAATCCATCCTAACGTTCACAAGGAATCTCCAGGGACTCCAAATAGCCCAAAACAATCTGGAAAAAGAACAACGTTGAAAGTCTCGCATTTCCTCATTTCAAAACTTACTACGAAACTACAGTAACCAGAACAGTATGGTACTGGCATAAAGGCAGACATGGAGACCAACGGAAGAATAAAATATAAAGCTCCAAAATAAATCCTTGAATATGTGGTTAAATAATGTTTGACGAACGTATGAAGGCCAGCCAATGGCAAAGGGGCAGGCAGCCTTTTCAATAAGTGGTGCTGGGAAAACCGGGATAGCGACACGGAAGGAAAGGAAGCAGCCTCCTCACCTTACACCATTTACAAACATTTGGGGCGCCTGGGTGGCTCAGTCGGTTAAGCGTCCGACTTCGGCTCAGGTCACGATCTCGCCATTGGTGAGTTCAAGCCCCGTGTCGGGCTCTGTGCTGACGGCTCAGAGCCTGGAGCCTGTTTCCGATTCTGTGTCTCCCTCTCTCTCTCTCTGACCCTCTCGTGTTCATGCTCTGTCTCTCTCTGTCTCAAAAATAAATACACGTGAAAAAAAATTTAAAAAAAAAAAACCATTAATTTAAAGTGAACCAAAGACTTAAACATAGGAGCTAAAACTGTAAAATGCTTAGAAGAAAACAAAGGGGGAATATTCATGAAATCTGAATTGGCAATGATTTGTTGGCTATGAGGTGGAAAGCTACAGGCCATGAAAAAAAAACATAGATAAATAAATTGGATTTCATCAAAATTTAAAACTTCCTGCATCAAAAGATTATGAATAAAGTGAAAAGGCAATCCACAGAATGGGAGAAAAAGAAAATATTCGCACATCATATACCTGAGAATCATCCAGATGATATCCGGAATAATCAATAAGTCTATAACTGAACGACATAACAGAGTAACAACCTAATAGAAAAATGGGTAAAAAGGACTTCCAGCTTCCGGTCTAGCATGTAAGAGTCTGGAAGTCAGTACTTTGTATTAACAAGAAGTAGAAAGCTGTAGAAACCGAAAACCCAGCTCTTCTTGGATCCATCAGAGCAATGCAGTCACAAGACAGACTGCTGTCCCCCAGAACTGGACAGACAGGTGGATACAGAGAATCACATTAACGGGAACTGAAACCCACAAGCAGAAACGTCTGCTGGAAACAGTATCAGGATAGGAAAACCTAGACCGCAGTGGGCCAATTGCTGGATGTTAAGTGTAGACAAGTCTGTGAGTTAAAACTCCAGGAGTAGGGTGCTTTTTTGAGTTTTACCTCCTGGAGCTCTACCAGGTTCTCACAGGGATTATCAGAGAAAACACGCCATTTTAGAACATGCCAGAGTGTTCTTTGCTTTGGAAAAAGGGCTGCTTTCAAAAGAATCCATTTTACCAGAGCCTAAACTATTGGGGTTCCTCAGAGCCTAGCCAACGTGGGGAAAGAGAAATACCCAACTCCAGCTCACGCTAGCCTGCCGTATGAGGAGGGGAGAGGAATACTGGATTTCAGCCCCACCAGTCTTCCTAACTGGGGAAGGGGATACCCAACCTCTGCCTCTTCCAGGCATCATGTCCCACCTAAGGCAGGGAAAAATGGAAAGGTACGTGTGAAGGTCACAGCCCAGGGGCACACGCTTGTTAAAAGACTGAGTGACTAGTTAGTCACTTCACTAAATCATAGGACTGTAAAATACCTCGCCTTCTTCTTCACTTTACCATCACATTACTAAAGACTTATTTACCTGAGTTCTTTTCACCCAGTACACCATGTCCTGCTTTAATGACGGCAACAACAACAACAACAACAACAACAACAACACCACTACAAGTCATACCAAAGGGCAAAACAGTTTGAAGGCACAGAGCAAGCATCAGAGCCCAACTCAGAAATGGCAGCGATGCTGGGCTCATCAGACTATAAATTGAAAGCAATTGTGATTAAGATGCTAGGAGCTCTGGTGGAAAAATTAGACAAGATGCAAGAAAAGATGTGTAGTGTAAGCAGAGAGGTGGGATTCTTAAAAAAGAATAAAAAAGAAATGCCAAAGACCAAAAATACTGTGACAGAAATGAGGAATGCCATCGATGGGCTCATTATTAGGTTGGAAACAGCTAAAGAAAGAATCTCTGAGCTTGAGGATGTATCATCGGAAACTTCCAAAATTGAAAAGCAAAGGGAAAACAGCCTGGAAAAAATGAAAGAGAATATTCAAGAACATAGGACACCTACAAAGAGCGGAACATGTGCATAATGTGAATACTAGGAGAAGAAGAAAGAGAGAAAGAAATGAAAGCAATAATCGAACTGATAATGACAGAGAATTTACCACATTAATATTAGGCACTGCTATGGACTGAATTGTGTCCTTCTCCAAGTTCATATATTGAAGCACTAACCTAATGTGATAGAGCCTATAATGAAATAATAGAGGTTAAGAGAGGACATGAGGGTGGGGACATAGACTGATGGGACTGGTGTCCATATAAGAGAAGAAACACTAGAGATCCTAGTTTTCTTCCTTCCTTCCTTCCTTCCTTCCTTCCTTCCTTCCTTCCTTCCTTCCTTCTTCCTTCCTTTCTTCTAAGTGTTTATTTCTTAAAAGAGAGAGAGAGCAGGCAGGGGAGGGAGACAGAGGGAGACAGAAGATCTGAAGTGGGCTCTGTGTTGACAGCAAAGACCCCCGATACAGGCCTTGAACTCACAAATGGTGAGATCGTGACCTGAGCCAAAGTCAGACATCTAACTAACTGAACCACCCAGGCACCTCCCTATCTTTCTTTCTTCATGCATGCACAGAGAAGAGGCCGGATGAGTATGTAGAGAGCAAACAGCCGTCTACAAGGTGGGAATAAGGTGTCCCCAGAAAGTAACCCTGATGGCATGTTTATCTTGGAATTCTAGCACCAGAACTGTGAGGCAATACATCTCCGTGGTTTGAGCCACCCAGACGACGTGTTTTGTTGCAGTCGCCTAAGCAAACTCATACAAACACCAAACCACAGGTCTAGGAAACTCAGAGAAATTAGGCAGAATAAATGCCAAAAAATTATACCTGGACACGTCACATACAAACTGCAGAAAGTCAAAGATAAAGTCTTGAAAATAGCACAAGGTGGGTAGCGGGGGACCTTACCAATAGAGAAACAAGGATAAGAATTACATTCAACTGTCTTTCAGAAACTGTGTAAGCAAGAAGAGAAGGGAGTGAAATATTTAAAGTGCTGAGAGAAAAAACCCTACCAACCTAGAATTCTATATTCTGAGAAATTAATCCTTCAATGGTGAAGAAAGAAGACTTCCTCAGGCAGACAAACGTCGAGGGGATTTGTGGCCAGTAGACTTTCCTTGCAAGAAATGTTAAGAGAAGTTCTTTAGAAAGAAAGGAAATGGTACAAGTCAGGAACTTGGATCTGCATAAAGGAAGAAAGAGCATTAGAAGAGAAACAATAAGTAATTCAACATTTTTCACACTCTTATTTGATGTAACAGGTAATAGTTCAAAATGATGTATTTGATTATACATATATATTTACATATGAGTATATGTGAGGGAAATGAATGACAATAATAATACAAGGAGAGGGAGAAAAGAATTAGGAATATTTTGTTATTATAAAGTACTTAGGCCACCCATGGATTAGTACAGTGCTATTTGAAATGGACTGGATCAGTTGTAAATATATATTAGAAACTCTATGGCAACACGGGCGAAGGGAAGGAAAAATAAGATAAAAACAGAGAGGAAGGCAAACCATAAGAGACTCTTAAATACAGAGAACAAAGTGAGGTTTGATGGGGGGTAGGGGAGAAGGGAAAGTGGATGATGGACATTGAGGGGGGCACTTGTTGGGATGAGCACTGACTGTCATACGGAAGCGATGAATCACTGGGTTCTACTCCTGAAGCCAAGACTACACTGTATGTTAACTAACTTGAATTAAAAATAAATAAATAAGGAAGGAATTAAATTTGTTTAAAAAAATCTATCTATCTATCTATCTATCTATCTATACACACACACACACACACACACACACACACACACACACACACACACAGCCATGGAAGAAAACCAAAAAATAATAACGGAAATTATCTGTAGTTTGTCGATTACCCATGGGTTTCACATTCATCTGCAGATTTGTGAGTTTTCAGCAATGACTGTATGGATTTTGGAATCAAGAAAGGGCATTCATTTTCAAAAAACACCAGGCAAAGCACCCTGCCGGCCCCAGGAGAACATGAGTCTGCTTTCTGGAAAGACCCTGCATCAGTCTGGCCTGCCTGAGCAGCCCTGCCTGGCTCTCCCTATGCTCCTGCTCCTACAGTCAGCTCAATGTGTGGGCAGAAGCAGAATAAAATGCTGATCTTGAGGAAATGCGGTGTGATACCATCGGGGAGAAGCGAAGAAGTCATTTTGAATGAAGACTGGAAGATCTGTCAACAAACTGGAGAGAATCCAGAGAAGAACCAAGGAATGACTGAAGACATGGGGCTGGGGCCGGGGCTGGCCTTTTGACTAGAGATGAAAAGAAAGTGTGTTTAACTTGGCCAGACTCTAAGTAGAGACTTAAAAACAGCATTGGAGCCCAATCAAACCGCCATTAACAACTGCCAGGCAGATCCCTGTCCTAAGTGACCCTGAAAGGTCAAGACAGCCTCTTAAAATTTCCAGTGCTTTTTAGTTCAACCTGAGGTTAGAGACCATATCTTCCGCTCAGCACAGACTATTCTTGCATTGTGCCAAAAGTTTGACTTTGACGTGCATTATGGGCGCAAGGACTGTGGTGAGAAGGCAGGTGTCCAAGGGGGGGCTCTGAGGGGCCCTCGTGACAGAAGGGGCTGACAAGGGCCGGGATGGGCCAGGCCCTCTCCCAGGTTTGTAGGGCATAATGCTCTAACTGAATGGCTGTCTATTCCTGGGGCTCACTTTCCCAGCTCCTTTGTATTTATACAGGGGAAACGAAGGGATGCTTAGTGTTGGATGGCAAAAGAGAAACAGAGATACACCGACAAAGTGAGGCCAAGAGAGTTCGTGAGAGAGACCCAGGGAGGCACCCGGTGGGAGAGAAACGAGATGAGATAGCAGCTTGAAGCCCAGAGAATGGAGCAGGAAGCCAAGAAGGAGGAAAGGACGGAGAGGGCCCAGTGATCTGTCCTAGGGTTGCCAAGGAGTTGGAGATCTTGACTCATCGGGACAGCTCAGAATGTTGAACGGAGATCAGAGATCTGTGACAACACAGCACTATTTACTTTAAATATGGAATTGTATTTTGGTAACAGGAAAAGAAGGCAGAGGAAATTTAGAACGGGGCTAGGGAACTCTGCATGTGCTCTGGAGAGACCATCTCAGCTCCGTGGCCTATGACTGGGCTGGGGCTGTACTCTCTTGCTCTGATTTTGGGAAATTCGAGCTCTGGTTGCTTTACTCCGAGGCACTTAAACCCTGCCAGGGAGCATATGCTCAGGACGCTTTGTAAATTTGGATGAAGACTCCTCAACCTTGCCTCATATTCAGAGATGATGTAAGACTCCAAGTCTAATGGGCTGATGATCTGGACTTCCCCATCGCTGTACAAGGGCACACATTCACTGTACATCCTTTGAGAACAGGTCGTTAAGTGAAACAAATAAATATTTGTATATATCATTCTGTGGTTGGATTAAAAAAAAATCTCAAAAAAATAAAATAAAATACAAAAATCTCTTGAGGAAGGAGGTTACAAATTCCCAAAGTTACACTGATTGCTTTTTCACTAAGTGGCAATATTTACATTCCACTGGGAAATAATGCCATCTCAAAACGAAAGAGATGGGCCTTACGATGTGTCACTACATAAGAAAATACAGATTGCTTATGTTGACTCTGACTGTGATATCCTTATTCTTTCTATTGGAGATGCCCACATCTGAAGACCAGCTGAATGATTTGCTTGTCTTTGGGGGTCAGTTCTGGATTTGAGCACGATTCATTTGAAATGTGATGCATTTATGCCTACATTTGCAATTATTTTTTTTAAGTTTATTTGTTTATTTTGCAGGAGACAGAGACAGTGCAACTGGGGGAGGGGCAGAGAGAGAGGGAGCGAGAAAATCCCAAGCATGCTCCCCACTGTCAGCACAGAGCCTGACACAGGGCTGGAACTCATGAGACCCATCATGACTTGAGCCGAAACCAAGAGTCGCATGCTTGACCGACTGAGCCACCGAGCACCCCCTTCCATTTGCAATTAAATAAATATACCCATATCGGGGGTGTGCCCTTGGTTATAGGGGAGCAATTCCCCAAACATTTGGATACTGCTCCTGTAGACCATGGCATATGACCGGGGTTCTTTGAGCACAGTGCTCAGAAAGAGGAGAGTCACAGAGAAGCCAAGGTTAGACTACACTCAGCTGCATGTCCGAATCACCTCGGGAACATTTAAGAAATACAGAGTCTTGGGACTTACTCCAGGACCCTTAAGTAGGAATTTCATCATGAGACCTAAGAATCGGTACTTTTAAAAGAAATATATATTTTTTTTCAACGTTTATTTATTTTTTGGGGGACAGAGAGAGACAGAGCATGAACAGGGGAGGGGCAGAGAGAGAGGGAGACACAGAATCGGATACAGGCTCCAGGCTCTGAGCCATCAGCCCAGAGCCTGACGCGGGGCTCGAACTCCCGGACCGCGAGATCATGACCTGGCTGAAGTCGGACGCTCAACCGACTGCGCCACCCAGGCGCCCCAAGAATCGGTACTTTTGAAACCTTTCTCCTGTCTGGACTAGCACTGTGAACAGCATCTCCTTTTTTCTGCCTCCACTCGGCTGAATACGTTCTCAGTACAGTTACCCATAAGAACTTGCTCAGTCAGAGCTAATCGTGTCTTTGTGTGGCAAAGGAAATGACGTCTTCCATACTGAGTTGGATGATTCCTCCTGACATTTGGGTCACCAGTTCTATCTAATAGCTCTGGCATTTACACAGCTGGCCATGTGCAAGGCGCAATTTGGAAGGCTGCTTGAACAAAGATGCCACGTTGATCCTGTCGGTGTTTTCACCAGGTCAGCTCCACAACGGTGAATTCCTATGCAAATCTGTCCCCCCCCCTTTTTTTTTCAGGTGAACATTATTCTAAACATTTATAAAACAGGGCGCTTCGGCAACTCCCCTGAGGCCACCAGCTGGTCGGTGTTCAGGGAAGTTATTTGTTCCATGAAAACACATTTGCTAACTCTTCTCTAGTAAACTGATGTTAAGGTATTCTTGGGTGTTCCATGGCAGGATGGGAATATAGAAGAAGGGGAAAAAAGGGATGGGGGAGAGGTGCTGGGGGTGGTGGAAATTCTAAATAATGCTCCTACTTTGGGCTAATGCTCAGACTACAGGCTGGAAGATGGTCATTGACTCATTGTCACCAACTCTGAGTAAGACTTTTGACCTTTCGGTGTCTTAGTGAATGAACCCACATGGAAAGAAGCAGGGGGCAAAAGTAACACGATTGAGCAGGCCAGGCGGTCTCCTAGGTAAATACATGATGATATTGGAATTGGAGAATGCTCGTGACCTTCTGCGGCTTCTTCCGTCTGGGGAGTTATAATTGCTGCAGCAGACAGCCCTGTCATTTTGCTTTGTGGAGGGGAGGAGAAAGCCTTTGATGTGTAACTCTGGGATCACTGTGGGAGCTAAGGAAAGAGGAGTCATTCTGCCACCGCCCACAGCCCCAGTTTTCTCCAGGACAAGTGGCAGAGAGGCTTCCGTGCGGTCAGTCTCTTTACAAAGTCGATTTCACCGTACCCATTTTAAGTGTGCAATTGGAAGAAGTTTGACGAATGTATACACCTGTGTCATGACCGTCACACTCAAGATCTAGAATCTTCTCTTCACCCCCAAAAGTTTCCCCGTGCCCTCCCCCAGCTGCTGGCTCCAGGCAGCCTCTGATGTGCTTTTCATCACTGTATGTTGCATTGGTCTTTTCTAGAGTTTTGTATAGAGGCAACCACGCAGCGTGTGTTCTTTTATGCCTGATTTCCTCGACTCAGTTCAGTGATTATGGGGTTCACCCGTGGGCTTGCAAACATTCGCATTCGTCTCTTTTCGTTGCTGAATGGTATTCCATGGCAGGACGGTACAGCATTGTGTTTTTCCAGTCACGTGTGGATGGACATTTGAGTTATTTCCGGTTTGAGGCTGTGAATGCAGCTATTCTAAACTCTGGTGTGCAGGTCTTTGCGAGGGCATGGGTTTTCACTTCTCTTGAGTGGAGAGCTGGGAAAGGAACAGTTGGGCCATGTGATGGCTGTTTGGTGAACTGTAGAAGGGTCTGGCAGTTCTCTCCTAAGCAGCTGGGCTATTTCAGCTCCCCGCCGCTCCGCCCCCACCCCAGGAGGGAATGAGCATTCCAATTTCTCTGTTTTCTCCAGCACTTGTTATTGCCCGTCATTTCATTACAGCCAAGGTGAGCTAATGTGCACTGGGATCTCAGCAGAGTTTGGCTTCGTATTTCCCTGATGACTACGGACGTTGCGCATCTTTTCGCAGGCTTGCTGCCCGTCCTTTTGAGAAACAGAAGCTTTTTATTAACAAGAGAGAGCTGTCTACTATGTGACATCACCACCCCTCTTGCGGCAGCCGGGAAGACCGAGTTCCGCTTGCTGGTGCTGAGACTGATCCCTTGTTACCGCCTGGAGTCAGTCTGTGATGCTGCCTCTCGGGCCTCCCTGATTTCACTTTCTCTTCCCACATCACTTGTGGCCTTTTGGCAACCTCCTTTCGCCTTCAAGGCTTCCCTTCGTGTTTTGCCTTGGATGCAGCCGGTAAAAATATTTTTGGGGGGTAAAATCAATACACTCAGATCTGCTCTGGTCGGCTCATTCCCCGGTGCCCCGATCTTTGAGGTGGCTCTCACAATGATGCTAATAATCAGTGGCGCCTGGGTGGCTCACCCAGTTAAGCATCCAACTTCGACTAAGGTCATGATCTCATCCGTGGTTCGTGTGAGTTTGAGGCCCCGCGTTGGGCTCTGTGCTGACAGCCCGGAGTCTGGAGTCTGCTCTGGATTCTGTGTCTCCCTCTTCAGTTGCCTCTCCCCCACTTGCTCTCTCTCTCTCTCTCTCTCTCTGTCTCTCTCTAGAATAAATAGGCACTTAAAAATTAAAAAAAAAAAAGATGATGATAATAATCAAAGTCTCTTGTGGTAACTGCCAGAAACACCACCCACATTCCCTCTTTTTGGATTGAAGCTTTCAGTTCCCCAACTACCAGGCATGTTGCTGGCTGCCGGATGGCCATCAAGTCCGCAGCCTGGAATTGCCCTTGGCTGGAAGGAGCTGCCTTATCCTTGAGGAAATATTTGAAGGGTCATATCGGCTTCAAGCTTCCTGTGGGATCAGCCGAGACCGATGCTGCAAACACACTGGAGCTCACCTTTTCTCTCTGCCCCATCTTGCTCCTACCTGCATGCAAATCTCTATCTCAGACACCTTCTTCTCTGCGTGTTTTTAAAAAGACACTTGTTATTGGGCTTGGGGTAGGATTTACCATCAGGGTAACCGATAAAGATCTCATCTCAAGATTCTGAACTGAATTACATCTGCAAAGACACTTTTCCAGATAAGGTCATACTCATAGGTTTGGGGCAGGCGCATGTTTTGGTGAGGGGAACCTATTCAGCCAACTACACTGGGAAACTGACCTACGGTAGCTGCCGACAGGGGGCTAGCAGGCATATTTCAATGTGGAAGACGGACCCACCGCCAGCTGGCTAGTACTGGGGACCCCATCACTAGCGATGAGTGGGGTACCATCACCTCTGGCATGCAGCAGGGGGGGGCGGTGATCAGTGCTGGCAGTGGCCTGGGATGGGAAAGAGGTGCATTGGCAGGCAGGTGCCTCCACAGTTCAAGGACAGTGGTAGATGTGAGAACTGTGGAAACACACAGGTATTATATTGTGACCAGGCGGCACAAGCCTGAGAGTGATTAATCACCAATTTAAAGTGAAATGTGAGGGACGCCTGGGTGGCTCGGTTGGTTGGGTGGCCGACACTTGGTTTTGGCTCAGGTCATGATCTCCTCACCGTCCTGGGATCGAGCCCCGAGTCGGGCTCTATGCTGAGCAGAGAGCCTGCTTAAGATTCTCTCTCTCTCTCCCTCTGCCCCTCCCCCCTCATGCTCTCATGCACTCTCCTCTCTCACCATAAATAAATAAACTTAAAAAATAATAAAATAAAGTGAAATGTGAAAACGATAGGGCCTCACTGACAGCTTGAAAAGACTCATCTTCTGCAGATGGAGGGCAGGAACACTAAGGATAAGTCCTGGGACACTGCTCAAGGGTCCTTACAGGGGTAGCCGAGCTCTGGAGAAGGCCGGCTTCTTAGCCTTGGCAAGTTTGCTATGCCCCTGGCACAGCCCTGTTGGGGAAGGAGGAGAACTCTGGGATTGGGGTGTGGTCAAAATGTGGAATTACCCTAAACTCCCCTGACACTTTGGGCCTGCAGAAACAGCCACTTGACCCTGTAAGAGTCTAGTGCACCTCCCCTTGCTTGAAGGTACTGAGAGGTTTCTGCCTAAAGCCTCCTACTCTCTTCCTTTAGGACGTGCCCCATATCCCTTCCTGGCTGCAAACAACCACATAACAAGGGGGAGGAAATGCGCTTCCCTCAGAGGAAGCCAGGGACTGTATCTCCACAGAGCTGTGAGACCAGCCTACCTGGACCAGCAGGAAGGAAGAGGGTGTGTATACAGCAGGATGCTGAGGGTATTGGCTCCAAACATGTGCAGCACACATTTGGATAAGGTGAGAGTTTCTCAGGAGCTTTGCGGCAGCGAGCACCCTAAGGACCAACGCTAGCCCGTTGCCATGATGACTTCTGAGGCTTGGAGAAAGCAACAGTCACACCAAGCGAAGCTGAAACCATCATTCTTTGGTCACGTGTGTGGGCAAAATGATCAAAACCTTCAGAGAAATGGACTCGCTGGAGGCAGGCCAGAAAACTCACTCTGTTCCCACTCCATTCCTCGGGGTGACTCAAAGTTCATTGCCCAAAGCGGTAAGCAACATGCTGGGGAGAGCCGTGCACAACCAGGAAGTGCCAGGGGATGGTGGGATCTTGAAAAGATCCATCCCGGAAGGATGGTGGGATCTTGAAATGATACAGGACGGCCGATGGGGCTCAACTGTTAGGAACAAAGCTGCTGCTTGAGTGTCCTCCTGCCATGGTGCTGGCTTCCCACGGAACACTCGAGAGAAGAAGGAGGGTACGCCAAGGGGAAGCTGCCTTTTCAATGACCTGGCCTCAGACGTCACTTCCACAACCTCCCAAATTTTAGAAGTGAGTCACCATGACTGGCCCACATTCAAGGGGAGGGGAAATCGGGTCCACCTTTTGAAGGGATGGATGTCAAAACATTTGTAAACATCTTTTAAAACAAGCTGAGGGGCGTTCCTAAGGGTAACTTGTTTTTTCTATCGTTGTAACTCAAAAATCTGTGGGGTTAGAAGTCGTAGTTCCCGAATGGGGACGTTTTCACCAGGCTGTGTTGGCCCTGCCTCAGTAGACCAGCGGGCAAAGGAAGGAGACAGCAACCTGGCCGGGGGTAGATAGCCTGGCTATGACGTGAGAAGGGGCTGTTGTAACCGAGTGGGGAGGGGGGTAGGAATAAACACATGACTCACTGGGCCATTTCTTGATAGTCTCCTGCCCAGTTTTGCCAGTCAATGAACAAGGGTAGCAACTGTAGCCTTCGAGTCTGGGAAATACCACCCAGGTAGGTCACCTAGAGTGGGAAGTTGATGGCCGTGAGTCAAGGGAATCTAGAATGGCTATTGAGGAGGGAGATGATGAGCCCCAGTGTAGGTCCTGAGACCCAGATATTGAAGGAGGGTTGTCTTCCGTCCCAAGGACAGAGGTGTCTAATTCTTTCCGGAAAAGCAGTCACCTAGGATTCTGCAGGAGGTTTACCCAGTTGGGGGAAACTCATCACATGAAGGAAGCACCCCTGGGTCGCACAGTAGTGAGCTGTGGTGGACGTAGGGGTGCACCCCAGACACATAGCCCCTCCTGGACTTAGGCCTTCATTCCTCCCGCTGCTGGAGGATCGCCTGCCTTGGCTGACAGCCAAGTCTCTCTAGGAACGGCCTTTGGCTGACAGAGCAGCCTCGCCCATAGCTATTACCTTCCTCCCTGGGGGACAACCCACACGGAATGACTGGTCTGATGTGAAGGTACAAAGCTTGGCCCTTTGCTTTGATTTGGGACATCTCTTTTTTTTCTTTCCTTTTTTCATGTTTATTTATTTATTTTTGAGAGACAGAGAAAGGGAGGCAGAGAGTCCCAAGCAGGCTCTGTGCTGAAGCAGGGCTTGAACTCACGAACCACGAGTTCGTGACCTGAGCTGAGGTCAAGGGTCAGACGCTTCGCCGACTGAGCCCCCCGGGCACCCTCAGTTTGGGACATCTCTGAAGGGCCGCTGCAGCTCCAGGGCTCATCAGGGAATCCTCTGTAGCAACTCCCCTTCTTCCTCTGCCCAGACCTTCTGTCCTCTTGCTCTCCCCAGCATACCCCCAACATGTCCCCTGCCAGCTAATACTGATCTTAGTGTCTGTTTCCTGGAGAACCTCACCAATGACACCATGATCCATGTAGTGGTTACCATGTTGTGCTGTCGCTTTGCATAGATCATCTCTCTAAACATACTCAATTGGTCTGTGACATAGCTACTGTCAGTATCCACATTGTACAGGTAAGGAATTAGAAGCCATCTGTCCAAGTTCAAAGCTGTAAATGGTAGTCAGCTTTCGACTCTGGAGCTGTCTTGAAGTCTTGAAGTCTATCTTTGAAATTTCCTTATTTCGTGGCTCTGAGACTATGATATTGTTTAGCATAAATATTTTGTTATATTCCGGGATGCATCTCCTCAATGACATTAGAGATGGGACCGATGTATGGATTCGCATTGCTTCAGTAACCAACGTTCCTACACTCAACGGTTACATAAAAAATACATTGGTTTCTTCTTCCCATTACATGTGGGCAGCTCTGAGCCATCTGTCATGGTTTCCCTCCACCTCAAGCCTCCGCACACCTTCTCATTCCAGGACTAAAGCTAAAGGTTCATCCCTTATTTGTGTATGTCCTTCTTACGGCAGAGGGAGAAGGGAAGAGAGCTCATGGAAACTTGTGATGGAAAACGTTGTATCCGCTCACATAAGCACACTAGTCTTCCAGAGAAAGTGACGGTGATGTGAGTTTTTCTTACAGGTAGAGGGGAGTGAATGGTTGTGAACAATAATACAATCTTTTATGGCAGATATCCATGTCAGGGCTATGGCAAATCAATAACTCATTTTCACCATCTAATTTAAACTTAGAAATCACTGTGTAATGCATCGTGTCACGCATAATGAAGGAATATTCCAAGTGTGCAGAAGAGGTTGAGAAGCCAAGAAGAGGCGCTGTGAGGGCGAGGGGGACACAGCGAAGACAAATGCTTGGGAGTTCTACCAGATCAGCCTTTCAGAGTTTGCAGGACCCCCATCCTCCAGGTTGGGGACCTCCTCCAGCCAGCCAGTGCTTGGAGGTGTCCATGAAGGTAGGATGCCTGGGTTTGCCATCACAGAAAAATGAGAAGAAGCATAGTCAAGATTTTCATTTTGCCAGAGAGGTTTTTGGTTTTATATTTTTGATGTGAAAAGAGTGATTTGGAAATACCTTTTCCCCCCTGTGCTTTGCTTTCTGTCAATTTCGGTACCACTGAGACCCAATGAATGCTACTTGGCAAGCAGCCAAACTAAACACATCCCGGCCAAGTGCCTAATAATGGAAACAAACATGTGGTGGGAAAGCGTCCTATGGATGTTTCGTGGAAATAAGCTCCTGATGAGCCTGCAAAAACAATTATTTCTTCCTTGTTCCTTAAATCTCAATAAATTAGATTAAATCTGCCAGCTTTCTTTTGTTGTGGAGTCATAACTTTTAATTCCAAATGGCTAGTTTTGACTAGTTAACATTTTAAGGAATTTAAAGAAGAATTTTTTTTTTTTTATATCTTTCACAGGGAAGCTCCTGTGTTGTAAGAAAGTTCCAAAAGATGGAAATTTTTTTTTCCAAAAATACATAACTAGCTTCGTATTTGTTAATTGGGTTTATATCTGTTGTATGAACATTATATAAAATTGAACTATTGATTTAAATAGCACATTTAATTTACCGGCACCTTTAAAAAATAACCTGCCCACTTTGCCACAACAACCACAGAGACCTGGAAGAAAGCTAGTGACATTTGCAAATTCTCTATTCATTGGACTAAAATTGATCCTGTCATCAGCCTACAGAAATTCCATATGTGCACCCATATCCCTTGCACTCGTGTATACACTGTCTCAGACAGCTCTTTCTTATTTGGGGGACTCAAATTAATAATTATTTGCATGAATATCATATACATTTGGGCTTTGGGAGATCCAGGAGGATTGTCCATGCTGGCCGGTGCCTTTTTATCTCTGTAGACATAAGTATCTGTTTTATAATCCTGTATGATCTGGCTAGAAATACACTTATTTTGAAATGATTTAAGTCGAGAAATTACTTTTTCAGAAACCTGTCATGAGGCCAAACTGTTAGCCTTTTGGCTTAAAATACAAATAAATAAAAATTAAAAATTAAATTAAAAAGTACATTGCCTGAATACTTATCTTTTTTTTTTTTTTTTTTTTTTTTTGAAAGACAATGGTCAGAAGAAATGAATTTCCAAAGTTTTGCAAGCTTGGTAACTGGCAAGGGGGAATTCTCTCCACTGTACAGACTTCTCTTCTCACTTCTTTGCTCTCACTGAGGTGCCAGCTGCGTTCAAGGGAGGGTGAGGCCAGCTCCTTGGGGCTGCACAGAACTTTCATTCAGGCATGTCCTGCATTGTGTTCAGACAGCAGAGTCAGGGCAAGTGATTCATATTCATTAGGATCTCATTGCTCTGGCAGCCTACCTGGGAAGCCATCAGACATTTGCTGGTGAAAATATTGCCTAGGTCAATATTCGTATGCAAAGTTCAAAGGAAAAGCAGTTCAAATCTGGGTGGGGGTGAGTCATATTCAGAACAAGTTGATAATTTATGAGCCTCTAAGGAAGTCCTTTAAATTAAAAGCGACAAGGAAATATCACCTTGATCTTGTTTTCTAAGATTCCACAGAGTGACTCTTCTTAAATATTCCAAATTGCACGATGCTTGAATAACACTTGTACTCTTTGGGTTGATTCCCGAACTTGAGTTTTCTCCTTGTTTTTCCCCTAATGAGATAAATTGATTCATTTTTTTTCAGTCCCTATTCATCATTTATTCATTCAAGAGGTATTTGTTGATTTTCTACTTCTATCAGGCAATGGGGATTCGGTAATAAATCTTAAGACTTACCAACTGTATCACTAAAGCAATTTTTGGTTGCAACAAAGTGCCACTGAGGAAGTAAAGAGTGATATTTGAGAGGGTAAGAGTTGGAAGTACTTGGAGTAGGGAAGGCTTTTATAGGGTGACAAGGGATGATCATAAAGCATGGGAAGGAGCCAGCCATGCAGGGAGCCTGGGGGAAGGCATGCTGGTAGAGAGAACCAGGTGGGGAGGCTCTGAGATGGTCAAGAACTTGGCATGTTCTGGGAATAGAATGGATCTGGTTTGCCTTGGGTGTTGGTAGTGAGATGAGATTTGTAAGAAGCTTAGATTCTCCTCTAAGTGCAATAAGACTTGAATGAGGGGGTTGGGTAGGGAGTGATGAGATCTAATTTTCGGTAAAGCAGAATCATGACATTAAGACATGACCTCATACCTGTCAGAACAGCTAAAATAAACAACACAAGAAGTAACAGGTATTGGTGAGAATGTGGGGAAAGGGGACGGACCCTCCTGCACTGTTGGTGGGAATGCAAACTGGGGCAGCCACTCTGGAAGTTCCTCAAAAAGTTAAAATAGAACTATCCTACGACCCAGCAATTCCATTGCTAAGTATTTATCAAAGAACACAAAAATACTACTTCAAAGTGATATATGCTCCCCAGTCTTTATAGTAGCATTATCTACAATAACCAAATTATGGAAGCAGCCTAAATTCCATCAACTGATGAATGGATAAAGAAGATGTCGTGTATACATACAATGGAATATTACTCAGCCATCAAAAAGAATGAAATCTTGCCATTTGCAACGACGTGGGTGGAGCTACAGAGAAAGCATTATGATTAATGAAATAAGTCACTGAGATAAAGACAAATACCATATCATTTCACTCATGTGGAATTTAGGAAACGAAACAAATGATCATACGAAGAAAAAAGAGAGAGGCAAATTGTGAAACAGACTCTTGCATTTATTTTTATTTTTTTAAATATTTTTTAAATGTTTGTTTTAGTTTTGAGAGAGCATGAGTGGGGGAGAGGCAGAGAGAAAGCAGGGGAAACAGAATCCCAAGGAGGCTCTGCACTGACAGAAGAGAGCCCTCTGTAGGGTTTGAACTCATGAACCATGAGATCATGACCTGAGCCAAGGTTGGACACTTAACTGACTGAGCCACCCAGGTACCACCGGACTCTTAGCTATACAGAACAACTGATGGTTACCATAGAGGAGGTGATGGGGATTAAGGAGGGCACTGGTGATGAGCACCAGGTGTTGTATGTAAGTGTTGAATCACTAAGTTGTACACCTGAAACTAATATTATACTACGTTAACTGGAGTTTAAACAAAAACTTAAAAAAAATAAAGCTAGGAAAACACACACACACGCACACACACACACACACACACACAACCCAAAATACAAAACAAAACAGACAACCATTACTGACTGCATCCATACCCCTGAAACCACTGGCCTTCCACTAGTTGCAATTTTCTTCTTTGTATCAGAAAACTCTTAGACACCTGCAACATAGTGCTGCTGTTTCCAGTTCTCGGAGTCTGTTCTCCTCCAACACTCACAGAAACCTCCTTGATCACATTCTGGCTTCCTCACTCCTGGCTCAAGACGCTCTTTCCATTGACTTGATGGTATGCTTCCTGGGGAAGCCATTACTCTATCATTTTGTCATAATATCATCTCTGTAATTGGCTTTATCAGTGCTCCTTTGCTACCTTCTGTCAGTTCTTGCAATCAAATGAAGCACATATACTCCTTCCATGTGTATGCAGGTGTGTGAAGATATGAGGGATGGGTAGGACTGGCTGGACGGGGACCCAGCTATGGTGGAGACACATAAAGGGTACTATGGTGCCAAGGATTGAAGCCACCTGTCCATAGCAGATACGTTGAAGGCACACACTTTCCAGACTGGAGGAGAGGTCCAATCCATGAACACCCATTTGAGTTCTTGCAACTCCAGGGCTGCTATTAAGGATACCCTCAATGTAACTACTAAGACTTCTGAATCAAAAACTGTATCTGAGGAACAGTTGATTTATTTGTGTTCCTGGAGTATACTGGGGGAGGGATTTTTAGGCGGTGCCAATAGATGTGCTCAGAGATGTCACACAGGATGTAGGTGGTCAGTGATGCATGGGTTTCCACCTGGGACGATGGAAGTCCAAGGAAAAAAAACATGGTGGATGTTCTGTGAACTCATTGCATTGGGGGGGGGGGCGGTGTGGCGGTGGAGAGCAATCCTGTGGCTCACTATTCCTCTCAGCAGAGCAAACCTGTCTATCGTGCCCATCCACACATCGTGAATTTAGTCCGGGTTTGACTAGACTGGGTCTGCCCTGCTTGGCAAACTTCTCCACTCTTCTAAGGGAAGATATAATTGTAGCAGGGGGAAACTCTGTGATTCTCTCTAGACTTGGAAAAACACAATGAAAAGGGAGTATTTTGGTCAGAGTTGCCTTAGGAAAAATTATTACAGGGAATTCATGGAAAAACATTGCTTTCCAATTTCAGAACTACTCAAAATATTGGGTAGCTAAATATAAAACACTGTTCACAGTCCTACGGATCGTGGGGCCGGGCTAAAAGTGATGCGTGCTCTCTCTCCTTTTTTCTCTTCTCTTTCTTTTTAATTTCTCTTCTCCAGTCAGCCTTATAAGCTTAACCAAAGATAATTATCAAACAAGAATCTTAATTGCTCTCCTAGCACAAGTTCTTTCTTAATTTGAAAAACATGCTTGGTGTTAATGAAATTTCCCTCTGAAAAACAATAGCTGAAATGAAAAAAGGAATGTTTCATGGCCTGCAAGAGCTCGCAAATGCATCTTTCAGGAAATGTTTTATAAAGTTTGTGAAAATCAAAGGAACACTTCAATCACCCGATGTTCTTGGCATGAATTAGAGAGTAAATAACTCCAAGGATTTTGTGTGTTGGGCTGGAGGACCTCCCTTTTTGTGCCCCCAAAGAAGAGCTAATCAACAGAAGGCAACTGAGATTGTAAAATAAAATTTCTCAACTGTGAGAGGTGTGAAGCTTGACTTCTAGGTAGAATTAGTGAAATGTAGTCTTTGGTGATGGAACTTTTCCTTAGTATTTTAACCTTTTCTCCCTAAAGCAATGAACAACAATAAAAATTTCAAGAAAAGGAAAAGTGGGGAGGGATGCCTGTAATTGTCCAATCTTTCTCTTCCTGCCTCTCTTGTGTTACCCAGATATGTAGTTGATTCTCCATATCAAGGCGATTATTATTCTATAAAGTCACTGAAAGCACTGAATTAGCAAACGGGGAGCCATTGCTCCCAGGAGAAATGAGAGGGGCGTTCCTGCAGGCCTTTGGTCATCATGTTTTCATCAACAGATCAATACAGAAGCTGGTTTTAAGTGTCTTTCTGTTTAAAGACACCTTATTGGATACATGTTACTGGTTCATTAACCCTGAACTCAAAGCCAAAGCACTGTAATTCACAACTGAATGAAACGTCTTTAAAACATATTTGGAAAGAAAATTCCAGAATGCTCTCACCAAGGTTTTATGAAATATGCTGCCACTTGGCTGCTTGGATTCCAAGAAATCTATAGCTCTTTGTAGGCTGGTCAAGGCCTTAGGTTGATCTGGTCTCATACAGATGCTTTTATTTGGAAATTCTTTAGAGCTCAGAGGTTGATGAGGATCCTGCTTTCTGGAAATTATTTGGACTCAGTTAGGCCTAGAACTTAGATTATTTTCCTTTGAGAAAGATATACAAAAATAGGAATTTCCCCTTCATTCTTCGGCATGAAGAATCGAGAGGTATTGATGTAGGTTGCTAAACTTCCCAGTTTACGCCCCCTGGAATGTTCCGATTTAGCCTATACGGGTACTTTAAGAGGCTAGAAATCTGAAGATGGAAAATTCAGGAAAAACTCTTCTCTCTTTTTGACTAAGTTCACTTCTGCTTTCTTCCTCCCACCCCAATTATAATTTCCATGAACAGGTTTCCTCCTCTTCACTCAAAAGGGAACTGCATTTGGCCTTCTGGCCAGTGACTCAAAATGAAAGAAAATAAAGTCGTGTAGCCGACTTTATGTAATCAAGCGTAAGGTCTTTTCAGGTGAATTTATCTTACCTGCAATGGATTTCTAAGGTAAGCAAGCCTGGAAGACGTAGGATGGTCTGGCTGGTATCGTTTACTGGACGTCTGTGTTCTATTTTCCTCACCAGCACAGCGAGGCTGATGATAACTCTCCTCCCCAATTTATCGGGAAGATTCTACATTCAAGCATGCTATCTTTAAGAGGCTATCAGCCACCACAGGGGCCACATGGCTTCTTTAATGAGAAAACATTATTGATGCCCTGAGGTGCTGGAAGGACAGCTTGCACTGAATTGATTTGTAACAGGTTACCTCAGACCTCATGAGTTTTTGGTGACAAATACTTTCCCATCAATCCCTGATTCAGTTTCCCCTGGTTTGCCCAAGGCAGTCTCCTTGGTCCCCTTTCAATGGTTTGCCTAGTTGTTACAGGAAGCCTGTTTTGTGAAGTAGCTGATAGTCGTCATACATTTTTTTTCAATCTGGGCCCTTTCACTGATCTCTACTGCTTCTAAAGTCACTTAGTGTTTGCATCGAAACACCCAGAACACCTGTTGTGCTCCATGTAGAATGGCAGGGGTTCCTTCCTCTCCTTGGTCTCCTGGGCTTTGGAGGAGATTTACCACCTCTCATATGTACCTTTCCCCCTGTTCTAGCTGTAAAGTTAACACAGGTAAGATAATTTCCCTCCTCTACTCTCAACAGCTGTCCAAGGAAGAAGGCTTCAGGGAATCTGTCTCCCATGTTCTGAGACACTAGGTATCAGTGTCATTTGAAATGGCTCACCAGTACCTATGAAGCATTAGAAGCAGGGTTATCATACGTGGGTATTCAATGCCTTACAAAAGTCACCCCACCAAAAAAAGTTCAGGAATATATCTGTCGTGAATACAGTGTTTACACATAAGAGCATAATGAGTTTCTAGTCAGTCACATTAACAAACTTGAAACCTAGACACTAAGGAAAGGAAGACTTTGTGAAATAAAAGTAGAAAAATGAAAGTTTGATTTCTATACAGATGTTCCTGTGTCATTTGTGGTTCCTATAGGCTTACGTAAGTCAGAGGGTGCAGAGCAGAGACGTTTTGATGAAAGGAAGGAAATGTTAAGCTTGTCTCTCAGGTCGTGCCGAAGCCCCAGTGTGCTGGCCCTGGTCAGGGTGACGGTTCCATCCGGCCGCAGCAGACTGAGTGGCAGAAGTTATCCCATTTATTAGCCAATGTTTGCCTTGCTTCTCAGCCAACTGTGAGAACTGGACTAGATACGCAGAGAAACTAAGTCCAAAGGGTGTGAGCGCTCTTACCGTGGGTTCTCAACGTAACTTTGTAGGAGAGGATGTGTTCAAATGAAGACAAGCAAGAAGTAAAATCAAATGGGAATGTTCAATCTCATGGCTTTTCAGACCAGGGCTCCTCAAACGAACACACACAAACGCACGTCACCAAGGATCCTGGTAAAACGCTGGTGTTAGTGGATCTGGGGTGGCCCTGAGATTCAGGGAGCTGCCAGGTGATGTGGATGCTGCCGTCGGAGGACCACACCTGCAGTAACCTGGAACTATGAGATGTTTCTCTTCTCTTCCCCTTTTTTGCTTTCTTTATATGGCTACGGAGCCAACCACCGGGACCTTGGAGATTAAAGATGAGGACAAGAGAAATGTAGCTAACATTTGCTATTAGTTATTGGCCATTTGGATAAAAACAACGAGTCCTAGTCTGTTTGGGCTGCCATACCACAGAGAGGCGCCTGGGTGGCTCAGTCTATTAAGCATCTGACTTTGGCTCAGGTCATGATCTCACGGCCCATGGGTTCAAGCCCCGCATTGGGCTCTGTGCTGATGGCTCAGAGCCTGAAGCCTGCTTCAGATTCTGTGTCTATTCCCTCTCTCTCTGCCCCTCCCCAACTCACACTCTGTCTGTCTTTCAGTCTCTCTCTCTGTCTCAAAAATAAACATTAAAAAAAAATCTTTAAAAAATAATAATAAGATACCACAGAATAGGTAGCTTATAAAGCACAGAACTTTATCGTTCACAGCTCTGGAGGCCAGAAAGGCCAAGATCAGGGCACCAGCATGGCTGTCTTCTCATTAAGGCCCCTTTCCTGTTCCTGGCTGGCATCTTATTGCAAAGGCCTCACATGGTGGGAGGGACTAGAGATCTCTCCGGGGCCTCTTGTATTAGGCACTAATCCCATCCCAGAGGGCTCCACCCTTATGACCCAAGCACCTTCCAAAGGCCCATCTCCTACTATTGTCACATTTGGAGTTAAGATTTCAACATATGAATTGGGCAGGGAGACATAAAAATTTAGACCATAGGAAAGTGGAAAGAAGGTCCCAGAGCAGTGTTTCTCAAATGTTATAGCACACAGGGATCACCTGGGGATCCTGTTAAAATACAAGATTCTAACTCAGTAGGTAGGAATGGAGCCCCAAATGCTGTGTTTTCTATGAAGGCCCAGGTGACACTAAAATTGCCACCCACGCTGTGAGTAGTGAGGGTCCTAACGGACAACAGGGTTTACGACTCACCCATCCTTTTTCTTTTTGTCGGTCTTCATTGAATTTTCCTGGAGAAGATCGAGGGAAGGGCACAAGGCAGGAATCTAAATTTAGCCAACTGGGATACTTGGTAAGGGTCTACAGGAGAGAAAGGAGAAGAGAAGGAGGTGGAGGGTGAGTGTCAGTTTCAGGAGGTCGTAAGCTGGGCTCCCTTTGATTTAAGCTCTTTCCCACATGGCTTCCTTTGCTGGTTATTTCAGGAGGTTTGTGTCTGTCCTGTGGCCCTAAAGCCCAGAGGCGTCCAGACGGGTCGTCACTCTGCTGCCCATCACAGGCCACTTAGAAGGCTGAAGACAAGTCATTCCAACCCCGGGAATTCCCTTCATGACCAGGACTGCCTCTTCTTCTTCCCACTTTAAATGAAAACAAGTCAGCAGGACTTTCGTCACCTCTCACTTCTGTTCAGTTCAAGTTTCTGTCTGCACATGTGTGCACATATCATTTGGGGGTGAACGGCAAGTCTGGGGGATCAGCCACCACTCCAGAGAGACGCTTCATTTCCTAGACTGGCAGTGGCACCCTAGTGCAGTTTTCCATATGTACCTAAGCATTGTTCCCATTAAATTCATCTCCAGTGCATCCTTACCCCACACCGGGTCACCCCCGCCCTGCCATGGCACAGCTCCTGGCTTCAGTCTGGGCTCTGACTGTTGGACACTGACCGTTGAAGACAAACGACACAGATAGAGCCCAGGGTCACGCTCATGAGTGCTCTGTGAGGGTTCGTCCGTTGTTTACTTTCTCAATACATACCCATATACTTCCAGACGATCTTTCATTTCTGTGCTGAACACAGACACACACACACACACACACACACACACACACACACACACACACCGGTTTTCTCTGTTTATTTCTTCTGAAATCATATTGCACAAGCGTGAAAGCTGAAAAACATCCCACTTCCTTACCGGCCACTGGAAACTTTCCTGATGACAGTCCGAAGTAACCACAATAGGCAATGAGTTAACATTTCAGTTGGGAGAATTTCCCCACCCTCCTCTCCTGTCAATGAGGCAGAAAGTTCCCAGCTGATTTCTCCATCTGGCCCTACCATTCCTGGAAACCTGCTTCCAAAGAAGTCAACTGGAAGATGCGAGAGGGGTTTGCCTGGGCCTAGGAGGTGGAGGCAGGGGGTCGACGTGGTCCGGTGGCTCTCTCGTGGAACCACAACTGGGAGCCTGCAGCTTATTTTTGAACATTACCGCTAACTTACTATTGGGACGCAAGCCCCTGAGTTCCCAATGAATCAATGAATAAATAAATGAATGAAATATGCAAGGGTTACCGTTCCTCATTAGAAATATTTTGAGCATACAAATTTCAAGGCGTGGCCTCACACACAAAAATCTCAGCTGACTTTGGACACAAATGTAAACTGCCCTTTCAATAGGAAGGGGTTTCTGTGAACACATTCGTAGGCACACATGGCGCAGAAAGTAGCCACAGCGAGATCTAACTTCTTAACCATTGAAGGGCAGACATCTCTCACTACTCCCTACTCTCTCTGGGCCTTGATCCAAGAAGGTGGGCTGCGGGTTAGTTTTTCCAGACTGGGTGGGAAAAGGTCTTAGAATCATAATTTTTTTGTGAGTCAGGTCACCACGCCACATATAATTGTGTGAGGCCAACAGCCCCAGTAAGAGGCAGAACGTACCAGAATCTACAGCACCAACACCGAACCCTTACTGATGCGTCAATGTAGGCTCATCTGTGGCAATAAACATACCCCCCGGTGGGAGATGTTGATAATGGAGGAGGCTGTGCATATGTGGGGGTGTAGAGCACACGGAAAGTATCTGTACCTTCCTACAATTTTGCTGTAAACCTAACACTGCTCTTAAAAAAAAACAGTTCTAAAAAAAGTACACAGAGATCTTTAAAAATCCATCGTCTAATTTGTGCACAAAACGAGGTCAATCCTCATGCCCATACTTGAATTTTGTTCAGAATTTTGGTGAAAGTTACTTGAGCAACTTTTCTGGGTAGGTACTTTGCTAGAAGAAATAATCCGTAGAGGGGCACCTGGGACGCTCAGTCGGTTAAGCATCTGACTTCGGCTCAGGTCATGATCTCGCGATTCGTGAGTTCAAGCCCCACGTTGGGCTCTGTGCTGACAGCTCAGAGCCCGGAACCTGTTTTGGATTCTGCCCCTCCCCTGCTTGTGCTCTGTCTCTCTCTTTCAAAAAATAAACATTAAAAACAATTAAGAAAGGAAATAATCAGAAAAATTAACAAACTGTACACCTTTTTAGTAAAATAATATCTTCTTTTACGTTCAAAGTATTATTCAATGCCATAAAAATTAGGTAACATTACTTAAAAGTTCATAGATCTGGTATTAGGTAATTTCCCTGAAATAACAATAAAGCTTTCCTGGAAGACTTTAAAAAGTTGCCTTTATTTCCTTTACTCTTTTAAAGGTAGGAGTTCAGTCACAAGGCTTTATTTCAAGGTCCAAAAGCTATGAGTTTCCTATTGTTACAGATGTTCAACCACCAGCTAGACCGTTAATTCCAAAATGTCACCCTTGAGCTGGCTGCATCAAAATCACTTAGAACATTTTTAAAACTTTAGATTACAGGGCCTTTCCAAATATCCATTAAATTAAATCTCCAGGGGGAACCAAGAATCTGCGTGTATGGTTCCCAAGGCTTTGGGGGCAGGCATACAAGTTTGGGAATCACTGAATTCAGCGGTTCCTGTTTGTTTGTTTGTTAATTCAGACTAGAATAAGAGGACTGACCAAAATTACATCTAATGATTCTTAAGTTCTAAAATTCCGTGGCTTAAAAATAATTGTAAAATAATTCACAATTGGTAGTACAGTCAGTATGCAACTAACACTGATGGCTGGGAATAAACAATCCCAGAGCCGTAGGAATCTGTGTGTTCTCAAGCACAATCCCACCCTCCCAAGGAGAAATAACCACTATCCTCACTCATGTGCTAACCACTTTCTGGCTTTCCTTTAGTTTTACCACTTCCGTATGAATCCCTAAATAAGAGTTTAGTTTTGAATTGTATACAAATTGATTTATAGTATATGATCTCTTGTATATCTCTCTTCTTTTGTTCGAATTATGCTTAGAAGACCCATTGACATTATTGTGTAGCTGGAGTTCAGCCCTTTTCTCTGCTGTATAATATATTATTGTCTAAATTAACTGATTCTATTTTCCATGAACATTTAGATTTTTTTGCCCTAGTTTTGGATATTATTAGCAATGCTGTAATTAGTGTTCTTTAAAAAAAAATTAGGTTGATTTATTTTGAGAGAGAGAGAAAGCACAACCTGGGAGGAGCAGAGAGAAGAAGAGACAGAATACCAATCGGGCTCCACGTCATCAGTGCAGAACCCGATGTGGGGCTCGAACTCACGAACTGTGAGATCAAGACCTGAGGCAAGATGAAGAGTCGGATGCTTAACCAACCGCACCACCCAGGCATCCCTGTAATTAGTGTTCTTGTCCTTTATCTGGGTGCACATACACAAACATTTCTTTTGAATTCATGCATATACACGTGCATGCACATGTGCACACGTGCCCACATATAGGCAGTCTTTGCATTACACAGAACCATGTTAACTAAAACTTGTACGTATCCTGACTATGACTAGGCTTGGCAGGTTTGTGCTGTTACCCATGTTTCCTCAGTTGCCGTGAAACTAGGCAGAGGGAGGACGCAGTTTCAATATGCAAAAGTTTCAGTTAACACGATACTGTGCAAAGCCAGGGCAGCCTGTAATATACACATATATCTGGGAGTGGAATTGCTGGATGATAGGAATTTGTATCCTCAGCCTCATCGTAGTGCCGAACTGTTTTCCAAAGAAGTTGTATGAATTTACTTTTTGGTCAGTACTGTAGCAGAGTACCCATTTTTCCACATCCTTACACATACTTGGTGTTTCCCAGATTAGCAGTGAAGGTGAGCATCTTGTTCCGTGTTTTTGTTGGCTGTGCGCATTTCTCTTAGATGGAATGTCAGCCTAGCTATTTCTCTATTTTTTTTCTGTTAGGTTGTTTTTCTTTTTCTTACGTATTTATAGAAGTTCTTTATATAATCTGTTATGTTTTTTGCAGACATGTTATAAATATGTTTGTCAAGTTTATGATATTATTTGATGAAGGAAGTCTTTCAATTTGAAACGGAGCAATGTTTAAACCTTAACAATATTTTCCTTTGTAGTTACGTTTTTGTGACTACTTAAAAAAGACTAGCCCACCCTAGAGTCTAAGAGATGTTTCCTTAAATATTTTCCTAAAATGTTAAGGTTTTGCTTTTGGCATTCAGGCATTTAATTCATCTGGAATTGATTGTTCTTTATAGTTGAGGTAGGAACCTAATTTCCTTTTCTTTTCATCTGCGTGTAGATAATTTTTCTGTATTTATTTGTGAATAGGCCCTCCTCCCCCTAATGATCCGCCATACCACACCCTGTCGTATATCAAAGGTCTGTTAACATCAATGCATCTGTTTCTAGGTTCTCTATTCTGTTCCACTGGTTAATTCGTTTCTTCCTGGACAAGTACTACATTGCCTAATTACTATCACTTTATAATGAGTCTTTCATAATCATTCACTTTAAAAGCATTTTTGTTATCCTTAGTCCTTTGTTCTTTCAGTTACATTTTAACATCCATCTATCAAGTCACATGATATTTTAATCGAAGTTATAAGAAATATACACATCAGTTTGGGTCAAATAAGTCTCTTTAGAACGATACTAAGTCTTTCTGAGCATGAACATAGTGTTTCTCATCCAGATTTTCCTTAACATCTTTGAGTAAGGGTTATTTTGTCGACAGGCTTACTCATATATTGCTGCATTTATTCTTAGAAACTTTATAGATTTTTCTACTGTAAATGTTACCTAAAATTACATTTTCAAAGTATTTATGCAGAACTGTTGGAAGGGAACCATTCCCTTTAAAATTAGGGAGGAGACAACACTGCTTCCTATCACTGCTGTAGTCAACATTATATTGGAGATCTTAGCTATCACAATGATACAAGAAAAAATATGAAAGACATTAGGTTTGGAGAGAGGGTCATCATTTACAGGTAATGTCATCGTACACATAGAAAACATAAATGTATCTATGGAAAAAGTACTTAGAAATAATCGATGAATCATCACGTTGACCAGATATCAGATCAATATGGAAAAGTCAATTGTACTTTTTAGTTGTACTTAGGTCCCATGTGATAAAAGTGTAATATTTAGCAGATGCAGGGAGAAATATGTCATGGTACAATAGCATTCTGTGAAAAAGCATTCTGTTCTGTGGGTGTGGTTTACCATTTAACCGAGCACCACAGAAGCCAGAATTCTTATGTTAATTGCCTACTGGGATTCAAACAAGTTAGTATCTGTCTATACTAGTAGACAGAAGGGATTCTTTCAAACAGGACTTTGTAAAGACAACCAAAAAATTGATTAGGAACGACTGAATCCACACTATAGAATGAGACTACATGCAAATTACCCATTTAAAATAAGAATAGTCATTATATTAATACAACACACTAGAAGGAACATAAAGTATTATTCTGACTACAAGTTCTAATTCCTTCTGGTGGGATTGGTGACCTATGTAGAGATGGTAGGGGTAAGGGTCTCTGTCTAAATTCCCTTCATTTTGTTCTGTCATCATCCCTAACCTGGGTCCTTTTTTGACCCTTTCCTGGGCGTGTGGGTGCAAAGCTGCACCGAAATGGTCACCCCTTTACGTCAAGCTAGATAAGAAGGATAAGTTTGGTCATTATTGTTTGCATTTTGCGGATTTTTAGCACTCATTGCTTGAGTTCAGAGCCTTGTCATGCTGCAGCCCAGCTCCATACACTTGTGTGGATTTTAAGAACTTGTCTCTTTCATTTCTGGAAAACAGCAGCTGCTCATGACAAGGGAAGCAGTAAGTCTAATCGTGGAGGACTTCATCCTTCTATTCTGACTCATTGTTTTCTCCTCTTCCCCCTTTTCAGTGGGATAAAATCTGCTTTCAGATTCCTAACAGTGCTGATTCCAATTGGAAAAGTCCCCCGAGTTATAGTGGCCATGGGAATTCATGACATCTCTTTATCCCATTCACAAACCTCTCAAGAATGACTGTTATCCCACATTTCACAGTTGAACCTTTCCTTGCCCACTACTAGGGAGCTGCAAAACCTCCGTACGACTCTATTTTCCAAAGGTGTTGAATTCTGTTTAAATGGCTCTGATTAATGTGTACCTTATGTTTAAAGACACGACCAAAAAAAAAAAAAAAAAAAAAATGCAGCGGCAACGGAAAAGAAAAAGTGCCTGGGAAGAAAACTAGAACTGAGCAAAATCTATGTGAGAAAAGTGTTAAGTCACTGAGAGACACAAAAGAAAAATAAAAAACTTGGAAGGGCATATCCTACCTTCAGGAGGGAGATTCAATATCCTAATGAGGTCAGTTCTCCCTCAAACAGTTTATAAGTTTATTGTGAGCCGAACAGAAATACTACTGGGATATTTTTTAGAACCACATAAATTAATTTCCAAGTTCATGGGTAAGGTAACTATGAAAGAAAAGGCCAGAAAAATCTAAACAGAAAAACGAATTGGAGTATAGAGGTGTATTTATAATATAAACCTACAGTAATGAAACATCACGGCACGGGAGTATAAATAAGCAAACAGACCAGTATAAGTGTGCAAAGTGCATAAAGACCAGAAACTGATCCAAAGACATTTGGGGGTCGAGTATATGAGAAAACAGTCGTGGAATAATATCGATGACATTGAACATTTAAATATTTATCAGGGAAAAATTGCATTCTTATCCTTCTCATCACATTAAAACGAACACAAAATATCGATGCAAGATTAAGTGTAAAGAGGGAAACCACAAAAATACTGAAAGAGAATTTTCAGCTAATCTTGGTGAAAGGAAAGGCTTTTGGGCATGGCAGAAAAAAAATAAGAAAAGAAAATATTGATAAATTGGTAAATGTAACTAGAAAACAATAAAATGTTTCTGTTACATTTTTGTGCTAAGAGAATAATTGTGCGTTTTAATGCTTAACTATTACTCTAGCTGAATAAGTATTTTTATACTTGTTAAAATCAAGATGTCGTTGGGAAAAAAGATTTTATTACTCTCTCAACTAAGTGTTGGCTACTTGAACTGCAAGATTACTTTTGTGCTTGATATAATTGAATTTTATTTTATTCTTATTTTTGTCTCTTTTCCTTCCTCCCTCTTTCCTTTTCTCTCCCTTTCTCCTGGCTTCTTTCCTTCCTTCCTTCTTTCCTTCTTTTCTCCCTTCCTTCCTACCTTCCATCCTTCCTTCCTTTCACAAAGTACTTAGAAAGAATTGGTTTTTAAATGCTGGTGTAAACCCAAGTCTATGACCCAGGTTCTATCAGATTGTAACTGAAGGAAAAGAATCCTTGGATTTTATTCGAGTGATCCTTCAGTAAAGCTTGCAGCTTCTATAGTTGTTGAGATAAAGACAGAGACAGAGAGAGAAACAGAGAGACTCACAGAGAGAGAGAGATGCACACATACAGAGAGACACAGACAAAGAGAGGGAGGGACAGAGAATTCCCGGGCACTTTCTTTTTGCTGTTCACTCATGCAATCATTCTGTCATGTCTTCAACAAATATTTACTGCATAGCTATTTTGAGTAGATGTTGCTGGGCATGGGGAAGATCCATGGAGTTCTGAGAAGTTCCTGCCCTCATGGAACTTCTAGACTCTCAGAAAAAGAGGAGAGGATTCCTCTTTGAGTGAAAGACAACACTTGAGATGACATAAGTTGACTGGGTCTAAGATCAGCTTGGTCATCCCAAAAGATGGCTGGGACCAAGTTATTATGTCATTAGATTTTTTTTTTTAATGGCAGCTGAGGGGCACCTGGGTGACTCAGTCGATTAAGCATCCAACCCTTGATTTTGGCTCAGGTCATGATCTCACAGTTTGGTTTGTGAGATTGAGCCCAGCATTGGGCTCTGCACTGACAGTGAGGAGCCTGGTTGGGATTCTGTCTCTCACTCTATCTCTGCCCCTCCCCTGCTCATTTGCATGTGTGCACATGTGGGCACGGAGTCTCTCTCTCTCTCTCTCTTTAAAAAAAAAAAAAAGAATTGGCCGTTGGAAAGTAAACTGATTCATAGTATTGTTTAAATGCACTCTTATAAAAATTGTCCTAAGTTCTGGACTTGGTAATAATTTTATGAGTTGCTAAAGAAACCTTTATATTCACTGCTTATTGTGATGACAACAAGAATGTATTTGTTTAGTGAGAGTGGCAACTTTCATCTAGCCTATTAGCAAGTTAACCTCTCCACCTCCTTTTTGGAGAAGAAAACGATTAAGCCCATCCATTTGGGGATTCTTGGTTCTTTCAGCATCGCATAGGAGTTGGTTGTTATTTGATGTAAGTTTTTTTATTAGGGTTAGTGATGTGAGATGGTCCTAAACCAATGAAGCTAAACATATCTGAGGTTTGTTTTTCTTTTTACCGTTATGGGCTTTCAACTTTCTGATATCCAACCAGCTTTGCAAAGACCACTCAAAAGCGTTTCCTAGTTCCTTGAAATCTATTTGCTTTCTCAGCAGCTTCCCCCTTTTGAAACCCTAAAATACACTCATAAGTGGTCAAACGTGAGTCAAGTACTGTGTAACACTTTCAAAGCAGAATATTAGCCTGGTTATGTGTCCTTCTGGTCTCCATACAAATACATCAACCATAGTTCATAAAACTCAACCTGTAATAACAATCACTAATATTTAATAAATTGCCAACTGGTTTGAGAACCTGTTAAAATATTTTGTACCACCCACAAAAGCAGTTGCAATAAACTGCTTGGTTATAAAAATCAAGTAGCACATAATTACTGGCATTATCATGTTCATTTATTCTCTGAATCTCTCCTTTTGGAAGCAAAATTCTTGGTTTGAAAAACAACTTTCCAGTGGCATTTCCCAGTCTGAGTTGTGATGTGAATTTTAAATAAAAAATAAACTTGGGGCAGTGATAAAAATGAAACTGGACCTTTTTAAAAATAAGAGATTACAAACTCTTAAATGAATCACTGATGATTAATATAATCATAATTTTCATAAGGAATTTATTGCAATGTGTATAGAAAAGCCACTATGGAAACTCATAAAAGTACTGCGGTATGTCAAAGTTTTAGATTAAATTTTTGTAAGAGAAATGACTTGGAAACTATAAACATGTGTCTGGGTTTAGCATGGGGAAATTTGGATTTTAAAAGAAGAAGCCGAGATCCTGACTTATTTATACTGGCCAGAACTTTAGTTACTGATGTCCGAAGAAATATTGAGTTCCTGTGCTTTGAATGCTGTTAGAAATGGATATTCCAGCACCTGTTGAGACTCTTGCCTTTGTGCCTGTCCATAGAATGGGTGTTTTGATTTTAAAAGCCCTGAGGTGAATCTACTCTGGTCCACAAGCCAGGGTCAACAATTTTGTCAGCCAAGCTGAGTATTGGAAGCATGTAGGGAAAATGGAGAGCCTCTTAATTTTAATGCAGCTTTACCCAAAGTTAGTTGGTTATATATTTAATGGAAATTCTGTTGCATAACAGGAGACTCTGCCTTTTGATGGTCACTAATCTCAGGGACCCAACTGCCAGTGACAAGCAGCTGTCAAGATCCTGATCATACTCTCCTCCCAGAGAGCCCCCGTTCATGATTTCAACAACTGGGAATAATAGGTAAGTTGTTTTGTTGACACTTCCCTGTCCTGACTGTATTAAAATCTCAGGACCTTTCTGGATAGGATGAGGGTTAGGATTAGGTCAGTGACAATAGAATGCTCACCATGAGGTGAAAAATCTCCATGTAGGCGAGTTCTGAGATTGCCTTGCAACATCGATATAAAACGCATGAATCAAAGACCAAATGGAGACTTCAGCAACGGGACCCAACACCTACCAGGTGCGGGGGAAGGTGTGAAAAACACCTAGCACCTCTTAAAAGGCCTTCAAATTAATTTCAGCTGTTAAACCCTCTGAGCCCACATTATGCAATTTCTCTTGCTATGCAGCTGCCACCATCATATATCTTAATTATGTAGCAGAAGTCAAAGCACAAAGGATGGATGATTTACCAAAGACGTGGGAGAAAATCTGATTAGAACCTTCGACTTGGTAGCTTTCTCCTTTCCCGTAAGTTCTCTTGTGGCTTTCCCAGGGTCGCATGAACTGCTTGGGGAAGGAAATCGGTTGCAGTTCCGAACAAAAACACATACCACCATTCCACAGTGTAAACTACCCTGTTGCTGGAAGAAGCCTCCTGTGTCAGGTGAAGATCTGGTTGGCACAAAGGAAGCACAGTCTTGAAGTGCTTTCTGGTAATATCTACATAGCAGGCTTTGCAGTTGTTGTTTACCCCCCCCCCCCCCCCATCCTCCCATCCCTTCCGTTCTTTAGATAGTCAGTCTAATCCAGTGTCAGTAATTTTTCCCCTGCCCAGTGACTGGCTCAGGAATTGTCAGGCCTAAACCAACCAGAGCTAGCAAAATCTAAGGAGAATTAGGATAGCTAATATATAGATAGATAGATAGATAGATAGATACAGTTGAGAGAGTAAAGCAAGAAAGAGAGAGAATATATATTACATATCCAGCTACCAACACAAATACAGGTTCTAAGCTGGTGGGAATGGAGAAGGAATAACTAGAACACTCTTCACTTGCCTCCTTATCTCCTCAGCCCTGGCCATCCCCAGACAGGAACATGATGGCATGTCTTCTTAACTGTTACTGGTGAACCAGACTTAGGATCAAGGGGACCTTATTGGTATGGGTAGAGCAGAAGATGCCAATACTCAGATCTCCTTGATGGCAATCACAAGCTACTAAATCAATCCATCCTGAAGGCTTTCAATGGCTGGGCTTCCCCTGACGTGAGTTAATGCATTTTCCCTCATTATATAAACCAGTTTGAATTGGGTTTCTGTACTTGTAATAGAAATTCTAATCAATATACCCTGACCTTTATTCATCTGCTTCCTGCCATATGGATTTTGGGCATCTATGTGCTAGCCAGTCACACTTTTGCTCACACCCCAATCTGCCTGCCCTTCTCTGAACCCCAGAAAGATGACCATTATGGACTGCATCACCTGAGTTCTAGTCATTTCTGGCTTCTGGTTAGGTACAGCTGAGGGGGAGGGGTACCACTAAGATATGGAAAGACAGGAAGACTTGAGGGTATTTCTTCTATATATTCTCAATAGCTTAGAAGCTGCCTTTTCTGCCTTAGAAGCAACCATGCCCCTCCATGATTATAGCTCCCAGAGGAGACTCTCTTCCTTGACTCTAGTAACTCAGCCCCAGGGTGGTAACAGCTGCCCCAACGCCCCATGTTCATTTCCCTAAGTTTGTCATACCTGCAAGTGACCTTTCATTAAAGTCTCCTCATTCAAACCACCCGCAGAGAATTCTGTTGTCTTCTAGGACTTTGAGTCATATAGCGTGCCATCTGCCTCACTCTCTGGCCTTCATTTGTTAGGAGCTATAATATTCTGCAGCCCTGAATTATAAACAAAGCTATTCAGGGAAGATATTAGGGTTTTTTGAGGAACTTAGAGGCTCTGTCCTTCCAGCTCATCAGTTGACTTTGGATGGGTGAGGGATTGGCCAGGTTTTTATGCAAATATTTTAGGCTTTGTGGACTTTGCAGTCTCTGTTGCAACTACAAATTCCACCATTTTTAAACAAATACGTGGGGGTATGGTCCAAAAAACTTTATTTGTACAAACATGCAATGGGCTGGATTCCTTGGGTCACAGTTTGCCAACCTTTGGGTTAGCTCATTTAGTTTATGACCCCGACGTAAGGGAACAAGGTTTTACTCTCTCAGGATAGTTACAAAGGAGAAAGCATTGCGAAGCATGTTTTTTGATTGCAAGGTGACTACTATATATGGTAAGTCCTTCTGGGGAATAAATTTTATATCAAATATATCCTGGAAGAGACTTTCCTTTTCCTACTTCACAGAGATTTATAGCACAGATGCAGCGATCACCAGGATGGGAGCACTCACCTGTGGCTCACCTGTCCAAACTCCCTTCTGGAACCTGAGCTAGATGGTCCGGTCCAGGGGGGAAGCACTGGCTTTTAGAAGCCATTTTCTGTCGCTTGCTATTTGATGTCATGTAGGGACAGGTGTGGGGCACTTTCCCAGTTACTCCCAAGGCTACAAGAAAGTTTAGATTGGTGAGCTACTGAAATCTCATGTCTTCCAAGCACCTTCTTGGATTTCCAAGGTCAATACTACCTCTCCTTCTGTGGTTCTTCCATGGGACTCTCCCAGTAGATGTCTTGGAGTTGATATTATGTTTTGAGTTGCAGTAAGTTGGCATTGCACATCTCTGCCCTCAGCTACTAGGTGCTATGGGCCTTGAGGACAGAGATAGACGCAATTCATCTTTCTGTGTGCCATGAGACCTAGTGTTTGGCCTTGCACATGGTGGGCACTCACCGCTTAATTAATTGAACTGAACTCAATTTCTCAATAATTATATTAAAACTTGAAGGCTTACCTTCCACATTGCCTGGGAGAAGAGCATAAATGGGGGCCCATATAGCAAATATGTGAAGGCGACACATCAAACTATGTCTACATACTGGTTTGCCTTCCCACCCCTGGCTCTGCAGCCTGCTCATTTAAATTGCCTCTGTGATCTGGGGGCAACACTCTCCTCTGGCGCAGCCCCTGTCCCAAGTCTGACAGTTGCACAGACCTCCTGGAACAGAGGGAGGTAAAAGCTGTTCCTGAGGAACCCTGTTGTGAGCGCTGACTTAGCTTTTTGGGGAGACAGGGTGGGCTATGTCCTTTCCCTTATATTGCACTTGTCTGACTCAGAACTTCGAGGTAGTTCTAAGGGCCGTCTAGGATGACACCATCTAAGTATAGGGGAGTAAGAGAACAGACATCTGGGGAACTGGTCTGCTAGACATTTACTTTGGGTGATGGAGGGCAGCCAACTTAAACAAAAGTAGACACACTTTGCTCTCTTGGGGCAGTGGCTGTGATCATAGCCAACCTTCCCCAACCCTACACCCCCCCCCCCCCCCAACATACCCACACTCTCAAGCACTTTTATTCCTGCTTTTTCTGGCTTGGTGGTTCAGTTCAGCTCACACTGTCCCTCTCCCACAATCCTTGTTTTTTCAAGTAGTTACTGAACTTTCCAAAATCTTTTGGCATAGACAAGGAGAAGTCAACCATCTTCCGTTATAGAGTTTGTTATCCTTGGGGTGTATTGGATAGTGTACCAGGTACACTGGTAAGAGGGTAGAGACCCTCTTAACCGGGTCCAAGGGCAGCAGCAGAACCCAGAATGGGCATCTAGAGGATATATGCATTTCCCCATTGAGTCTTCCCACTGAATAATCATTCCGTTCTCCTACGGTTGGTGTATACCAGGGATCAGATTCACTTGCAGGCCTTGCTGAACTATAGGCTGCCGAAACTCACCTCCAGAGTTTCTTACTCAGCAGATAGGTCTTGGATGAAACCTGGAAATGCACACATCTAACAAGTTCCCAGGTGATACTGCTTGTCTGAGGCCCACACTTTGAGAACCACTGGTGTATATAATTGTATAGTCAGTGGAGACTCCAAAATAGCCATGGTTCTCATGCTTCCACAGACATGTAATGGGTTACCCTAGCTGGCACCGACCCTAAGATATTGTTAGAAACTTGATCTTTAGTAGCTGGGAAAAGAAGGAAAACATTTAAAGCTGTAAGCAATTTCCAGTCTCTAAGGGTAGTGACATGAATTTACCTCAGAGGCAAATTGTTGCTTTTGGTCTGGGAAAACCACTTGAGTCTGCCATGTATTTACAAAAATGTAAATCAAATATTCACCCACTGTTCTAGAGGGAAATAGAAAGTCAGTATTAACCTGGACACAGATGTTTGAGACTGAGAAGTTAAGTGTTCTATTTGATAACATAAATTTGGGGGGAAGATTGAGCCAAACTTCTGTCTGGGAGACATAGTTGTCTGGGGGGGGGGGTGCACATTCCAGCATTTCCAGCCCTGTCTGATTCTAAGGGCACTTTGCTTCAGACCTGTGGCCTGTTCTTGCAGCTTTCTGTGTGCAGCCATTGTTTTCCAGAACTCCAGGGCTGAGACCCAAGGACCGAGGGAAGAGAGTATCCATAGAAAAGCAGCTCAACCAGGTACTTGGTATGTCTCATGGATTTGCTGATGTAATTTTTCTGCTAGGAGTTTTCTCCAGAGGAAAGGAAGATTTCCACTTCCATCTAGGACATTCAGCCTAGGAAAGTGAGGAGGGAGGAGATGGCATTCAGAAAGGGAGGGATCTCCTTTCAGGGCCTAAAGGAACTAGCTGGGCCTGGATCCTAAGGAGGGCTAGTCCCTGGATAGCCCACTGGTGACCGGGAGGTCAAAACCCAGGAGCTGGGAACTGCTTGAGGATCCCTGAAGACAGGACAGGACTGTGGGCTCTGGAACTCCCTACTTCCAAACCGGGGTTACACTTTCCTTCTCTAACACTCGAGTTTTTGGTGAAATATGATTCCAAGTTGGAGTTTCATCTTTGTTGGGGCACGAGGGTTACCACCTTGGAGCTTAGAGGCCAAGGAGAGGTCAGCGCTCCTGTCCAAGGTCACTTCTCAAGGAAAGTGGATTTCCCCATAGTGTGGGGGTGTCCCAAGGATTGCTTTGAGGATAGAGCTAAGAAACAGGAGGATCCCTGGCATGAGTAAATTAGCGCCATGGTGGAGTGGGGCAAATTTCTTTATTGGCAGGTTGGAGCTCAAGATGAACCATAATCTTGAAGCCATGATATGATAAAACTGGATGTTTGAGATACAAAGTGAAATACAATTGGTTGGCTTAGTTAATAGTGAGAAATAATTTAGGGACAAGCATTATATGAGAACACCCATCCTAAAGATCAGATACAAATAACATTCCCTTTCTTTATTAGGATAAGGTAATTCAAGTTATCATGACAAGTGAATATATACAAACAGCTACATCAGCAAGAAATGGAACTCTTGATCTGTAGATCTTAGATAGGAAATGAAGTTTCATTGTATGAGTTTCAAAAACTCCCTCTAGTTAGACAACATGATTTCCATCAATTCTATTAATCTCTCATGGCACGTGTACAAAAACCCTAAACACAGAAGGAAAGAAAACCATGTGAGAGCAACAGAAGGGGTTGAGTAGGTGCAGAAGGTCACTAAAGAGAATCATTTTCCTGCAATTTACTTGAGAGCTCCAAAAATAACAAACAAATATCCACGGTGGAACCAGATTCCTCCCCCCTTCATCATGGCTCCCAGGGACTAGCAGACTGGACAAGGCCATCCAGAAGGTGGGATACCTTGACTGTAGCCAAAGTAAGCATGCTTATGCAGAAAACCAAAACAATTTGGGAAGAAGAAGCCAGCATGTAACACATGCTGATTCAGAGAAAAAGTGAATTTATAGCTAGTACATCAAAGACTTGGATCGAGGACAGCACAGTGCAGGCACAGGAGCCTTGGAGATGATGACCAATAACTCACACTTGGAACAGGTGGCTTATGCAGAAGGCAGTCATCTAATGCTTAACAAGAGGGAGTCCTTATTTTCTGTTGAAGGAGTTGTGTGTGTCTGTTGGCTCCTTGATCTAAAACAACCTCAGAGAGAATAGGAGTGTCTTCCAGCACTGCTTTGATAAAGGTGGAAGCTGTTATTTTCCTCACCATTCACTCTTCACTCTAGGAACTACAGTAACATTACCTGGGCAGGTGCATATGACTAAGTGTAGACTTCATGCACTGAACAGTTTACAATCCTTGTTGAGTTGCTTCTTAACATACACCTTGGTGTCTCCTTTCAAAAAAACATCCCCACTTCTGGAGACAGTGAAACATTTTTAAAAAGTCACTTTGTCTCAATAAAGTGAAAAATCGAGGCACTTTATGTTTTCCACTTAGAATAGGTTATGGACTAACTGACATTGGTGTTTCTCGACTGTTTTTTCCCCTGCTTACATAATATCCTTGGAAAAATGTACTGGTGCGTAATTATCATCTAACCACTTTGTTAGCAGAGATTTCAGAGTCTTTTTAATGTCTTCCTCTCCATCTCCCAGGCCTTTGAATAACAGAGACCGTGAAGAACCCACGAGTGAGGAATTTTGCCCAGGGTGGAGTCAGGCACTGATCCCGGGGCTCCAGACTCCCAACCAGAGCTTACTGCCTTGGCCTGCAAGGCCTTCAGTGATGTTGAAGATGTGTCATTCTTTATGGGGAAACTCCTATTTCTATAACACCAAAAAGTTGTAATAGAAGAAATACAGGAATGCTCCAGAATTGAGGAATTGGAGACTGGAGGACATTCTACTTTGCTGGAGCTTCTCAACCTAGGTTTTTGTCCATACCCAACACATACTACAAATGTTTTCTCCTTAGTTTGTAAGACTCTTGTATTTCAATAGTTCCAATTAGCTGCTCCTTCACTCACCATGATAGTTGTTCTGCAGGGTCCATTTTGGTGCCAAAGTATCTGGGGGGACTTTTAGAAACACGTTTTGAAGGGAGTTTCCTTACGAGACTGTCTTCCTGGCAAGTATGAGTGGAATTTAAGTTCTAATTCCAATCTATGCAGATCATCCATTAAGGCTATGTGGACGTCATCTTGGATACTTTATCATATATCTGGCAATCTTATCTTTTATATTCTGAGCTAAAATATTATCTATTTAACCTACTGTCTAAAAAGAAGGTAGTAGAAAAGGGTGCCCAGAAAGCCCAAAGCGTGAGGGTCAATGTAACACATTTCTACATGCAGCCAGTGTCTGCTTTTCAAGGCACCACACCCATGTCTGGAAGAACATAAAGAATGATCTTTGCTTTTAAGGAGTTTAACTTTGAATGAGGAGAAAGAAACTCACAAAAGGGTAATAAAAGCTATACTGGGTACAAAGTATTGCCAAAGAATAGAGGAGGAAGAAATCTTTTTATGGGAGATAACAAAGGCTTTGTGGCTAAGACTGCCTTTGAACTACCAAGTGGTCTGGGATGTCACACAGGGAGGAGAAGGCCAGGGGTCCCACTTCGGGAGGACTAAAGGAAATATGAGCTAATTCAGGAAGCAGCCACTGGTCTGATGAAACTAAAGTAAGTTTTTCATGTTTGTAGCAAACTCCAAAAATGCTTATAAAGCATTAAGCAGAGATAATCAATCACATAGATATGAAGATCTGTGTGGTCTTTTACACCTCCCACTTGATAGCTAATATATGGACAAGCCTGTCACATGGCATATCCAAAGGACAGAGTGGCTGGTTACAGCTGAGAGCACAAGGGCCTAATGGGCCCCGGGGATGTTAGTTGGCATCTGGGCAACGAGCAGACAGTGGAACACCCTTGATCTCCACACCATGCTTCTGGATCCATGCCTGGTTTTCAGGTCTAGACATTTGCCTTTGCCTCTTCATCTTGGAAGAGTTTGCTATTTTATAACAAGACACCCATCACTTTGTCCAGATTATTCAGTCCCCAATTGGTATGGCCTCTTCCAGTATGGATCTACTAATTGACTGTAGAGGCCTAATATCACGATGAATGAGATACTGATGTTTATAATTAAGAGGATGTCCCTCCTCATAGGTATACAAGACTTACCACTGGGTTCTGGACATTTCCGTTTCCATTTTAATGTTACAATAGGAAAGAAATGAAGCTTTGTTAACTTACAATGTTCAGCATCAGGCGTATGCACATCAGAGTCTCGTGTCACCTTCTCCAAATGGGGATGCGAGGCATGACCTCAGTCATTTGCTCTTACTGAGACTTGCTTTATAATCTTACTATATTACATTATATTGTCTTTTACTATCACTTTTAAACTAGACCAAGTATTTGCAAGTGTCTTTAACAATTTCTGCAAAGAAGTCGTGAATTGAGGATATTTGTAAAAATGTAAACTCAACCTAAAGACATAAAAAAGTGTATGACGATTACCTTTCCTCCAAGTCCTTCCACCACACAATGAACTTAGAAACGTAACAGTAGTTTCTAATGTGATAACAAACTGGCCGAAAAAATAAAGTTACCAAGGAGACTTTTTAAAAATTTCCTTATTTATTTTGAGTGAGAGAGAGTGCACAAGTTGGGGAGGGGCAGAGAGAGACAGAATCCCAGGCAGGCTCTGCACTGTCAGCACAGGGCTTGAACCCATGAACCACGAGATCATGACCCGAGCCAAAGTCAGACGCTTAACAAACGGAGCCACCCAGGTGCCCCACCAATAAGACTTTTTAGATAGGAATTTGTAAGACTTGCTAAGGGTAATCTGGCTCTAAGAACATATTGTTCTTGGAGACATTAGCCAATGATAGTAGTAAGTAAATGTAATGTATAAATATTCACATATTGAGATATATGATATATAACATAGAATGTTAGGGACACTGTGCAAGACCTTCCCCTGCCTGTGGAGGCACCTAAGAAGATTCAGAGCATTATCATGAGCGCTGCTCATTGGGAGATGCCCTCCGTTTCTGCCCCATAACAAGAGATGACCCTTGTGCCTCTTTCCTGGGTCAACACTGCTCAGTGCTAGTACTTTGGAATTCGTTTTCTAGGCGTGATGCTGAGCATGTCCATCTGGTTTCACATTCCATATTTAGCTATCTTTGTAGCACCCGGTTGGTTCTGCATTAATCCTGGGAGACTCTGGGGTTGCAAATTTCATTTCTGTAGATCTTTATATTTCGATTTCGTTGTGCTCTAAGCGAGGGAGGTCCCTATCACCTCATATGCGACCTGCAAGAGGTACCTTAGTTTATGTTGAACAAAATGCACTTCCAGTCAAGATACTGAACAAGATGAAATGGAGAAATGGGTTCCTTTCCAGACGTGACCTCCCTATGCGCTGTAGAATTCCATTCCTATTACAAGAACCCGTGACGTGAACATGATAACCAGCCCTGTATACGTTTATTATGAGACGGCATAGGGTGACATATCTATAAAGTAAACAAGGGACTACCTGTGCCTTCTCATTTCCTAGATGGAGGTGTTGGAGCAGTAGTAGTTACAATTAAACGTCTTCTCCGAAGTTGAGCCAGTCCTAACTCCCAAATTAGACTCTTTTAAAGTTCTTTTATCCCTCCAGAATCCATGAGAGAAGTAAAAATGCTTCGCCCTGTAGACACAAATATATATTTTATATGCTATAAATAGCTATGATTTTCTAATTCATTTTTAATCTCTTTTCCTTTTTAGACAGGGCCCGGGTACCTGTTCTAATTCTCTGCCAGCTCCTGGGACTTCACGAAGCTTCTGATGACTTTATTTATTTATTTATTTATTTTTAATTTTTTTTTTTAATGTTTATTTATTTTTTTGGGACAGAGAGAGACAGAGCATGAACGGGGGAGGGGCAGAGAGAGAGGGAGACACAGAATCAGAAACAGGCTCCAGGCTCTGAGCCATCAGCCCAGAGCCCGACGCGGGGCTCGAACTCACGGACCGCGAGATCATGACCTGGCTGAAGTCGGACGCTTAACCGACTGCGCCACCCAGGCGCCCCTGATGACTTTAATATTGCTTGAAATGGACTAGCTTTGTAATGTGCCCTCCCACCCCGAGTCTCAGTGGCAGTGACCATAAAATAATAGAGTGTAAGATAGGAATTAGATCAAGTTCCCGGATTTGGAGTGTAAGTCATACTGTAAGATAAAGCTATCTCATGAAATGGTACCAGCTGAAGCCGGCTAGAGATCTGTTCTGAGCCTCAGCTTTTCCCCTTTGATTTGGAGTGATGGATAAAAGAAAAGACACACAAGAGGGGTGTGAAACACACCATTTCAAAGCTGTGAACCCAAGGATTTCAATCCATGATGAAAAACAATGATTGTCCTGAATTAAGTTCTTGGGAAAGCCATGCAAAATGGGTTTTGTTTCCTGCCTGGGTGTCAAGCACCTGATCTCAATGGGTCAGTATAGTTTACCAAACTCCCTGATTTACAGGGAGCAAATATATGCCCTTAGAGAACGTGGCTCACCGCCCCTCTGCAACTCATGTCACTCTACAAAGAGCTGTTGATTACCCTTCGGTGCCTTACCGGTCTGTTTTGGAACATTGCCTTTCGCTCTGCATTTGCTGTTCAGGGTACCTGGAGTTCTGCTTGGGGAGGTCTGCTAGTGGGGTCTCTCTCCACATCCTCCTAAGGATTTTCTTCTAAACTGTAGCTCTTCTCCAGGATGAAGCAAGTCCTAACTGAAACCCAGAAACCCAGAAATCAATGTAGATCAGTCTGGGAAGCCTGAGCCTCTCGGTTTAGGAGTACGAGTAAGTCCCAGGCAGCTTTACCTGTTAGCGCTCCCTCATAGGCCAGTGGGGGCACGGAAGTGTGCAATGGGAGGAGGTCTATGTACGTGGAAGAGTAGGCGGAAGAAAGCTGAACACAAGACACTAGACATTTTGGCAAGATTGAGGAATTGGCTTCTTTTTCACCTCTAATGGAATTAGGTTCGGCTGCCACATTCCTGCCATCAGTAAGATCAGTATGAAAGACGCTGCAATGGTATAGACTCAAAAGAATGATCAAATGCGTGTCATCTCAACTAGAGGTGCTGGCCAATCAAAGTGGGTGCCAAGGGGCAGTTCTTAAAGTTATGTGGCTAGTGGCCTCCACCTACCCTAAATTGCCTTACAACATTCTTAAAAATTTATTTTTCTTTTTTTCATAAGAGAATAAAGGGAGGCGTGTTGCATGCATGTGTGTGTGTGCGCGCGCACGCGTCCGTGTGCACGCATGTGTGCAAGTGCATCCTTGCTCTTCCCTGTGTGTGTTTGCCATAAAACTTGAAAGAAAGTACAAGCTTTCACTGAAATGAAAGCTTTTTATAGCAGAGTTATAAATCACTTCAAGGAGCGATTTTCAGTTAAGAGCTGACAGCTCCCTTGTGAAGTGACCATGCCAGGCCTGCCATTCAAAGAAGATTGGAGACCAGTCTTGTTTGTCATCTGAAATGGAAGTGCTATGTTCTTGAAGATGCCACGTGAGAAGGCAAGATGGAGTGTTCCTGTAATTTGCACTATCTTTGGATGAAACTAGAAGGAGGTGTTAGTATGATGTAATACATAATATTGAGCAGGAAGTGATTAAGCAGTTGTATACTGAGCTACTGTTTGGGGCAGAGCGGAAACAGAAATGCTGTTTATCGTTACACGAATGATGTCTGGCCACCATGTTCCTGTTCAATAAAGGATCCATTTGTGGTTATGACTCCAAGCAGTAAGTTACTGCACCAGTGTGGCGTCCTTTATAACCTTTTCCCATCCTGCAGTGAGAACTCCAAGCCCAGAGAGAGAAATCAGACACAGATCTCTTGTGCTAGAGGTAGAAATCCACAGCACAGCAGAAGTAAAGCTAAAATTGACAAAGTATAATGGAGGTCAGCAAAGAAATGCATAGAAGTCCATTGAGGGACTCCTCTTTAACCAAAAGATGAAGTCTTCTGGTCTCTGAAACAAAAAAGTGAACCTCCCAGCACACCAGGCCCAATAGAATAATGGAGGACATGCTGTGTCTACACCAAATAAGAACTCACCTTTCATCCTGCTTTTTAGCCCCAGTTCCTTAGTGTAAAGGAACTGGGGACTGACCTCAGAAACCATGAGGTCACTGGACATACCCATAGAATCTTGACTGCTGTGGAAGTTAGAATCCTAAGAAAATAGTGAGTTAAAAAAAAAAAAAACTTAAAATAATTTTTTAAATAAAAAAAATCCATTGACAAAAATATGTGGTCTTTTTCTTGCCATATCGACTCATCCATGGGCTACTGGATATTAGGAAGAACTTGAAGAATAAGGAAGTCACAAGCAATGAGAGCTAGAGGAAGAGACAGTTGTAGCAAAAAGGAATTGGGTGTTGTTCTCCATCCAGTATTAGAATTTCTTGCTGAGGAAGCCTCTTTAGGGATGGTGTAGACTAGCTAGCCTTTCAATGTGACGTCACCGTCACTTACTACTGTTGTCTTCTCTGAGGTGAGGCATGTGGCCAACGTAGCTAAGAATCTTCTTCGTAATTGAAAAGGCCAATGTAGCTAAGAATCTTCGTAATTGGAAAGAAAAATATATATATTCAAAGAGCAGAATCTCAGAAACGATCTCATTCCTATTTATGACATGTATTCATTTAGTCCCTACTTGATTCCTTTATGGATATGGATTTAAATATGTAATTGATATATGTGGAATTTGCACATAGCTTTTGTGTATAAATCTTGAGTAGATTGAGAAAGGGCTCTAATTCTCACTACCGAGTCTATTCTCTAAGTTGTGTCTTGTATATACAAATACCTGAATCAGTAGACTTTCACTGGTTTTTCCCAGCCAAGAGACTCTGGCACAGAGCCAGCAAAACTGAACTAAGCAGCATCCTTTGCAACCCTCCACTTAGTGAGGCTGGTTTCTGCCTGGGTCTGCAAGTGTGTTCAACGGCCCCACCAGATGGGACACCCAGTGTGTCCAGCACCCCTTCCACCTGACACACCCTGCGTAGGAGACAGAGTCATGCAGCAGACGAGGACAAAATGAGGAAGACGGTGTCCTCTCTGAACCCAAAGTGTACCAATCAGAAGACTTACACATCTGTGAAATTAAAAGCATGGGGTCCCTGGGTGGCTTAGTCGGTTGAATGTCCGACTTCAGCTCAGGTCATGATCTCACGGTCCGTGAGATCAAGCCCAGCGTCGGGTTCTGTGCTGATGGCTCAGAGGCTGGAGCCTTCTGTGTCTCCCCCACTTGTGCTCTCTCTCTCTCTCTCAAAAATAAATAAACATTAAAAAAAAAAAAAAAGCAAAATCAAGGCTCTTGTTGTGAAAGTCTCTCTCCTGTCCTGAAAATGCCCAAGTGGTCCCCACAGTCCAGTGGACTTTTGTCTCCTTCTCACATTCCCCTTTCTCTGTGACAAGCAATCTGGAATCTCCAATCAATCAAGGAAGGCATTATTTAGACCCAGGCTTTGGGTTCTTTTCCCATGTCTTCTGTTAGCATTTAGCCACATAGAACCTGAAAAGCTGTTGATAGTGGAGAGTGAGAAAAGACCACCCTGTCCCCTTACTGTTATGTGTCTGTTCACACACCCCGTGTTTCTGCTTTGGCAACTGGAGTCCTTTCTCTTTTCCTTAAGGCTGCGTTTATTGTCCATTGTCCCCACCGTGTTCTTTCCACAGGTGCTTTCTGCATTGTTTCCGTACAAACACCTTGGAGCCCATCTTCCCCTAAGCAAAACTCCTCCCCAGGAACTGGCCAAAATGTGGGTTGCAACTACCTGGGGGCACCGCTCATATGTTCAACACATGGAAAGGCTGCAAAAAGCATTTCCTCGGTGCATTTCCTTTACGTTAATGCTCTTCAAAATCTAATAACATTTCATTTAGGGGAAAGAGTAAGTTGTTCTCTCTCAATGAGGCAGATCATTACTTTTCCATTTCCTAACGTGGGTATGCTTGCTGTCCTTCATAACTCAGAGGCTGCACACACACCAATCAGCGAGCTGCGATGGGAGTTATTTTTCTAATAAACAGCACATGATATCGTGCTGATCCGGGCCCGGTACGTCATCCAGAACCCCAGTGACCAATAACGTGTATTTGGAAAATTCCTGGCTGGTTTGGAAATATGCTTTATAATATTTCTTTCCCTCTGTGAAGCTAAATTATTTATTTCAGTCAAACTTCTAGGCATTTCATGTTTAGATTCTTTATGAAGGAGAGCTTCATAAGAGCGTGGTTAAGAGCTTTAGGCTTTGGAGTCAGAAAGATCTGGAGTAGAGTCCAGGCTCTGCTGGGACCAGCTGAGCTGCTTTCTGCAAAGGTACCTCCTCAGAGCCTCGGTTTCCCCCTCTGAAAGCGAGGACGGTAGTCAGACCCTCTGACTCGAGTTTGCACTTGAGAATATCAGCTTGCGTGGTGCGGATAACGTCAGCTCTATAGCTGGGCACCTAACTGGAAATCTTTGGAAGGTGGCTTACTATGTTCAGTTGCCTTAAGCTTAGGGCATGGTGGAAGACAGCATCCACAGAGTATCCAAAAGTAATCACTTTGCAAATATCATTCTAACCTCCTGGGATAACATTCTGTCTCTGCTCTTGGACTTCTATAGCAACACGTGCCCTGTGGCTGCCCCCTGACACCTCTGGCTGCTCAGTGACATATCTTTCTCTCCTAGCTGTTTTTTTTTTTTTTTTTAGTTTATTTGATTTTTTTTTTTTCATTTATTTTGAGAGAGAGATAGAAAGCAAGCAGGGGAGGGGCAGAGAGAGGGAGAAAGAGAATCCCAAGCAGGCTCCACACCGTCAGTGCAGAGCCCAATGCGGGGCTCAAACTCATGGACTGTGAGATCATGAGCAGAAATCAAGAGTCCAACGCTTAACTAAGCCACCCAGGTGCCCCCTAGCTGTTAAATGTCATCCTTGACACTGTCTTCTCCCTTTTCCTGGAAGCCAAGCCATCAGAACAGCCATCCCCCTGTTCACTTTCCAGAGGACATTGATCTCTTAAAAATACAGTTTCAATTACATTATCCTCAGCCAAACCTCTGCTCCAAACCCTGCCTTAGCCTTGTTGTGAGACCAAGGTTGTTAGCACAACCCTCCAGGCCCTGTGGGGTCTGCCTCTGCCTATCTGTCTGGCTTTGACTCAGATCCCTTTCCCTCTGCCTTCAAGCAGGCTGGCTTCCCGCGCTCCCAGCAACCAGGGAGCCTCGGCCAAGCAATGGTTTCTTTTCTCTTTCTGCATCCACTTTTATATTTATAACTAGCGGAGAAGAATTCAAAACTTCCTTTTTCTTCCTCGGGGCATGGAGGGGTTTAGTGAGTTCGAATTTTCCGCAGACTTCTGGAGTGTCTCGCATGAAATGTCAAAAACAAGCCCAACATATTATTATGATTTGAACTAGGCCCAAACGTGTTGGTATTTCTAGTAGGACTGAAATTATTAAACCAGCAGCCATTCCCTTAGCATGTGTGAACTTCAATTTCGAGGCCAGAGTCTAGCTGGAAAAGTGCTGACATTCTGAAATGTGATACAGCAGAAAAAGGTAGTGGAATGTTTTATAACCTCAAAAAATATTGAGTTTAGGATTCAGTCCCATGTGTCATAGAAGCTTAGGCAGGTGGCAATGAAGTATCCAAAGGTGGAAAAATAGCTCATCAGGAGGCCAGGAGCTCCAAACCCCCCTTAGAAATGAGGATTCCAGGGTCTAGAGCAGAAGGCTGCATGATGTAATTTCTAGGTGACCCTTACCCCCCCCCCCCCCCCCCCCCCCCCCCCCCCCCCCCCCGCCAATAGAGCCCTCCTCCTCTGGCCCCTGCTGTCATTCTAACACCTCCATTTCCTTTTCACTCACTGCTGGTAAGAGGCCAGAGGTTAACACACAAGAGACCAAGTGGTCAGGAGGGCCTCGGCTGGAGATAAGCTGGGGACAGCTGCCGGAGGGCACCCAGCCACCCACAAAGTGTCTCTACTTGATAGCCACCCAGGATGGCAATTCCCAGTTCTTCCGATGCTTACGGGTAATTTCTGGAATCTACCGTCAACACTGCAGTTGTCAGTAGGCAGGGTTGGTGGGGACGTGGCTGGAGGTTGTTGGTATGCATTACGCGGTGGGGCTGGGGGGTTGAGCGCTCATTATTAATTCCTTCTCTGCCTGCAGCTAAATTCCACCAGCAAGAGTGAAAAAGCTGTTGGAATTGTTACTGTTTTCAGTTTGGGTCAATTTATTTCAACCATTAAAGACATCAGGCTTCAAGGGGACCATTTCTACGAATACTGGTATCCATTGGCCATTTATTATGGTGGAAATTTTAGGACTATTTTTGAAGGAGGTCTTCCAGATCTTTTGGATTAGGTTAGGCCCCTCTGCCGTACCCTTCATAGCACTTGCTGTTTCCCTGTTTGCGAAATGTATTCCATCTTTTTTTAATGTTTATTTTTGAGAGACAGAGCGTGAGTCGGGGAGGGGCAGAGAGAGAGAGAGGGAGTCACAGAATCCGAAGCAGGCTCCAGGCTCCAGGCTCCCAGCTGTCAGCACAGAGCCCGATGCGGGGCTTGAACCCTTGAGATCATGACCTGAGCTGAAGTCGAAGCTTAACAGACTGAGCCACCCAGGCGCCCAAACATATCCCATTTGTAATAGTTGGTTTAGCCTCCTTATTCCCTGCCAAACCGGATGTGACTTGTGTGCACATGAGTCCCACCCATCTTATTTGCTGTTACTTCCCTATATGCTGAACCTATGGAAATATATATATAAACATATATGTAAATATAAATTTAATATATTTTAAACATTATCTATATTTAAAGAAGAAAAGTAACAATGAATAAAATTAAGCCAAAACCAGAATATGCCCCACCAAGAGAGATTGTCCCACAATATTAGCAAGGGATCTAAAACAATGAAATTCATTGCTGTACTTTAACTAGGGCACCTTAGAACCTCCTTATACTGATGTAATAATAATAGTTAACAATAAAAATGCAGCTAGCATGCAGAAAACGCTTACAGAGTGCTAGGCGATGTTCTAACACCACCTACATTCAGTCATATCCTCGTAATAGCCTCAGGAGGTAGGCGCAGTTATCCCCAGTTTACAGATGAGGAAACCGAGGCTCAAAGTAGCTACAACTGGTTAGGAGCAGAGCTGGGCCCACGCCATGGTGGCAGAGAGCTGAAAGTCAAAGCTAAGATAAAGGAAGCAGTGAGTGAGGGTATTGTGAGGCCTGCCCTGTCCGGGGCCCCAAGAGAGACCAAAAGCCAATTGGATAGGATTCCAGCCCAGCCCTGAAGGAATTACCAGGAGTTAAGCAGCATGTAAAAAGCTAAATAAAAACACAAGGTAATAAGGTCTCTGTAGAGACAGGGATGACTAATGGTTAGATGAACTACGCTCAGCCTAAATGCCATGGTGAGGAGGAAGGAGGGAGGGGCAGGCGAGGCCTGGGAGGTTTCCATGGAGACGAACTGACCCCCCCCCCCCTCCAAACTTGGCCCAGAAGCAAGGGTGAAATGTGAATGGGCTGGAGGGGATACAACAGTCACAGAGATAACATGAGCCAATATGCCAAATGAGAAGTTTTTCAATATGGCTTCAAAATAACCAACGAAAGTGCCCTCCTGAAGCCCAGATTTTTCTCTACGTCTGAGAAGAATGTGGGCTATTTGGTCAAATCGGTAGCTCTTTTTGCCCCACGTTTGTTTCTCCGGGTATAAAAGGGAACTAGCAATTGCCGTTTTCCTCCCATTGGAGATGTCCGAAGGGTTGAAATGCTCCGTAAAACTTTGGGGGGCTCTTTAAAGCAGGTATGCAGACTCAAACTGCAATCATCACTATCGCTCTTGCTGTTGGTTTTTACTATCGTTACTGTAAGGCTGTCCTTCGGGAAGGACTGTTAGTGCAGTCACAGCCTGTTCAAACAATTCACTGTCTGCTTTGTGACCCACGTGACCCCAAAAGGCGTGCAGAACCTTGGCTTCGGCAGATCCTTCCTCCAGCAATTTCTGCCGCTCCAGAAGGTTTCCTGCAGCTGGAGCCTGCTTCCCATCTCCCGCTGACCAGGACTGGCCCTTCGGTAGCTTTTACTTTCTCCCCAGCATATACACCGGTTTAAAAAAATGAATTGATACTTAGAGGCACCTGGGTGGCTCAGTCGGTTGTGCATCCGACTCTTGGTTTCAGCTCAGGTCTTGATATCACAGTTTGTGAGCTGGAGCCCTCCAGTGGGCTGGGCTCTGTGCTGACAGCACAGAACCTTCTTGGGATTCTCGGTCTCCCTCACTCTCTGCCCCTCCCACACTCACACTGTCTCTGTCTCTCAAAAAAAAAAAAAAAAAAAAAAAAAAAAAAACAACTGAATTGCTATTTAACTATCAGAAAATTTGAGAGGAGAGTCTAGAATTCTTGCTTTCCTTCCACAGAACTAACAACAATGGGCCCAGATTTTAGTACCTGAAAGAATCAGTAGGTCCGCTGAATGTATGCCTGGACCAGCTCCACGTGGCCTCCGTCACAACGGGCATCTGGATCTCTTGTCTACATCTGCCTCTTTTCCATCCAAAGCACGGACAGGTCTAGGGAGAGTTAGTTGCCTGCGGGCTCCGTGAGACGAGGAAGGCGTCAGACTGGGTTAAACCAAATAGTAGTGGCTGTACTCATTGCCAGGCCTCGGGAGCTGAGCCAAAGAGTGAAAGAAGGGGTCTGAATTCAGAGCCCAGAGCCCAAGCCCGGAGCCAAGAAGCAGGTACGAGGCAACTTTGATTGGAGAAGGGGAGCAGACAGCAACAGTTCTCGGGCAGGTTCCACAAGCCCCATGTGTCTGCCGGGACCTGCCCTTTAACGATACCGTGTACGTTGCTTAGATAGTTCATACTCACACATCAGAAACACTGGGAAGTTGCGTACAGATGTGACCTCGCAAACACGGGTCCCCACACCCATACCCATGCCCACAGCCAGCTAATGCATTGTCAGAAAGCTCCCGGGTGCTTCCAATAGATACTATGCGTCCAGGGGTTAAAAACGAGCTCTCTAGGTAACCTGATCTCCATTCAGTGATCTCAATCTGACCCCAGAAATTGATCATCCTCTAAACAACCCAGTTCCTTTTGCATAAAAACCCCTTATTTTGTGGCCCCTCCCTTCCTCTTTCAGTTCCGTAGGATGGTGTCTGTCTGGGTAAAGCTGGCTTACTGTGTGTCTCATGGCCGGTGATTTCTCTTTGGCTCCTCAGGATGACATCATTTGTCTTCCGGGTCACTTGCCGCTCAAGCTGGTCCTGGGTGGAACACAATTTGGCCTCAACGCGGTCAGGGTCTGACAACCTCTGTGACCTTGCCCCGCCCTGCCTCATGTGAGTTCCACCAACACCTCAGGGTTAGTGCCACATCCTGTGTGGTCCTCTTCTGGGCCAGACAATCAGCACACGGGTGTCTGTGTTGTCCTGTCACATGGGGCTCTGCACCTGCTCTGGTCACAGGCACCCTCACAACAGTCCCACCAGCTTTGGAGCACGTCTTGTGCTCAGTTTTCCCCACGACCTGCATAGCTTCCCCCTGGCTCCCAGCTCCTGCTTCTCCCGTCTTTTGCTCCATTTCTTCTCCCAGAAATCCTGTGGCTGTCGGAGGCAAATTTACCCATATTCCCTTCCATGGCTGCCTTGGACTCTCCCCTCCTTCCCTGACTCCAGCTTCCCTAAGGTTTAGCCAATGGGAATCTCACACTAGATTAGGTAAGGAGACCTAACTCAGGAAGAATTCATCTTGTTGTCCGTAGTACAAATTAATTTTCACTAATTTTTCTTTCTTTCAAATATTCTTGGCTGTTCTTATCTACCTATTCTTTCAGATGAAGGGTCTGGGAGATTTACAATCATAGGGAACAGTTTTTTATATAAGATCTGGGATATTTGGTGGGTGAAGAGGTCTATTAGAGTGTCCCAATTCTGTAACACATATTCCCCTGTGGCAATATCGGGGACACTTGTAAGAATTCCTCAAAGGTTGTAGCAACTATAATAGTATTTAATATTTAGATTAGAAGAAAGCAATGTGAGGAGTACCTGGGTGGCTCAGTTGGTTAACTTGGTTTCCAACTCTTGGTTTCAGCTCAGGTTATGATCTCCTGGTTTTGTGGGTTCGAGCCCTGCATACGGCTCTGTGCTGGCAGACCACTTGAGATTCTCTCTCTCTCTCCCTTTCTCTCTGCCCCTCCCCACTTGTGCTGTCTCTGTCTTTCTCAAAATAAACAAATAAACTTAAAAAAAAAAAAAAAGAGGGGCGCCTGCTTGGCTCAGTCGGTTAAGTGGCCAACCTCGGCTCAGGTCATGATCTCGCAGTTTGTGAGTTCGAACCCCGCGTCGGGCTCTGTGCTGACAGCTCAGAGCCTGGAGCCTGATTCGGATTCTGTGCCTTCCTCTCTCTCTCTCTGCTTCTCTCCCGCTCACACTCTGTCTCTCTCTCCTTCAAAAATAAATACACGTTAATAAAAAATTAAAAAGACAAAGAAAAAGCCACAATATTCATTGGAGCCGGTCACAGATGTTCCGACTCTCCTTCTCGGTGGAAGGAATCTCCTTTATCTGCTGGAACTTGGTTGTGGCCATAGGATATACTTTGGCCAGTGAGATGTGAGGGCCAATTCTGGCCAGCCCATTAAGAACCAGTTCGAGCTTCACCATGGCCTTCGTGTCCTCTGCCAGTGTGAGGGGCAAGGCTCCAGGTAGTGGCTATTCCATCAGCTCAAGTCCCAGATTGAGAACATCAGGTTGCAGAACCCCACACAATTGTTCGTGGATGTCTGACATGAATGAGAACTGAATCTGTGCTGTTTTAAGCCTCCGTGATTTGGGGGTAGCTGCAAGTTATCCCATCACAATCGAGCCATCCCTACCAAAATAAGGAAGGAGCATGTGCAACCAGGACGCAGACCATGCCTCCACCCCAACTCAAACGCGAGTTTCTGTTGCTCTGTCTCCTCTTTTCATCATTTCGTTTTTGTTGAATGATGAATTCATCCTTTTAGAAAACAGATTGTAAGCCTAAAACCACTCTTATCTATTGAAGAAACGGTCTCAAGCAAGGATGGGGGGAGCGGGGAACGAACAACTTCGAGAAACAAGAAAAGAGCACGAGATTGGTGGGCAGTGCACTCAGCCTGCTGTCTGCCATCACGCTTGCTGACAGATGTGGAGCTCAGGGGCTCTCTGCACATGGGCACACTTTTCATTGAGCAGCGCCTCTTGACATCCTGCCCCACCCCCCTGCTTCTCATCCTGCCCTCTCCCTTCTCAGCTCCCCACCGGAGGGGTGCAGAGGAAACCTGAGGGGCGCTAATCGCTCTGTTTTGGGGAGATATGGAGTTTAGAGCTAGTTGGTCCAGAGCAACGAGCCTTCTGTCACTTCTCATTTGGTCCTCACGTGGCTTTTTTAACCAAGAGGCACATAAGCATTTTTAAGCTACTGCTCCCCCATCACTCAGCCTGTGATTTCTTTAACCAAAGTACCAAAGCAAAGCTACTCATCTTTCTAGTTAAGAAGTCCCTAACTGAAATGTTATAGCATCCAAATGTCTTTAATTATCCCAGATTACTAACCCCTTCCTCCAGGGTCCCACCCATCTGCCTCTGTCCCTAGAAAGAGGATGGAGGCTCCCTTGGCTCCCTTTTCTTGTCTCTTTGTTACTGTATTTACTCCAAACTTACTTAAAAGAGGACTCAAGGAGGACAAGAAAGATGTGCTTATATTTCAAGGTGAGAAATAAAATACATGAGGTTAACCAAAATAGCCCAGAGCCAGAATGAAATAGTCATACCTTGAAATCTTTTCCTCCTGCTCAGTGTAAGCTAAAATCTGATTTTTCCTGAAAGATCTTTAAAGTGTCACGGTATCCACGAGGTTAAACCAAATTAGTTCAGGAAACCAACAGTGATTTCTTAGAGTGGGACTCAACGGCTTCCTCCCCCAACCCTGCCAAGACTCCTCATACAAAGGAGACCCTATGAAGTAATCACAAAATCCTCTCTGAAAACACGTGACAGATTTCACAGAGTTGTCACTTATAATTTCCCCTGGATGACGACATCGCATTGGATTGCACTTGGCAAAACGATCCTTGGGGGTGGGGGGGTGGGGAGGTGGGGTGGAACTGAGTAGTGGAATTAGGCTACCCTGCACTCTGCTCACTAATCAGACGGCGGATTCAAGGATGAGCGTCCAACTATGTCTAAGGAGAAGACCAGCTCGCTATGGATTGCTGATTATCTGGTCAAGCGTTGGAAAGGCGTAGGGCGGGGGTGAATGAGAGAGTAGCTCCTTAACGGAACACAGAGCGCAGATACATACGTGGCTAGTTAAGCACAGAGCGATATATTCTTCAAGTGCAGCCAGCCAGTCTGCTTCATGCAAATAGAGCGGGATAACATCAAAGGACAATTCACAAGAAAGTCTACATGGTCGGAAAATAAGTAAAGGTGCTCTGAGTGCTGGAGGCCACAGAAATTAGCACCACACTGTCGGTAGGCATATTATTAACAGACAAATGTAGGTATATGCGCTTTGATCCAGCAGTTCTAGTTCCAGACCGCCTCCCGAGGAATTATTTCAGAATGTGTGCAAACATTCACGTGTAATGATATGGGTCCTATCACTGTGTATGGTAATGAGAAAAGAATGAAAACACGTCTCAATGTCCAATTCTAAAATTGTGATACCTGCATGTCACAGAATATTATTCTGCTACTTAAAATGATGCCTCTGGTGAATATTTATGGGCACGGTCAGTGTATATTACACATGGATAAATTTTATATAAAGTGGCTAACTAAAGAGTATGAGGTGTGGTCTCTTTTTTTTATGAAAAATAGCTCCAATGTGCTATATGCATGTGTAATAGCTATTTTCAGTAGGAAACAATCTTTTTTCTCTCCACATACTTCTTTCCACTTTAAACCCTTTGGGTTCCCATTTCTTTCCCCCTTAAAAATAGATGATTCCATGCGGCTCCCGTCACTTTGAGTTATTACAAGTAGCCTCCGGTTTAAATTTTCAATCCCGAGCCCGGGTCTGAGGTTGGCACCCATGTCCTAGGTGTCAGCAGGAGGGATGTGGAAGGGAAAAGAAAAGCCCGTTCTGCTCCTCTCGGGGAAATGACTTTGTCCTCCATGATCTGGCCGTGGGCAGTCCTCTCCTTGTCTCCTCGGCTTTGGCTAACACCAGCTGGCAGCATCACCCTCTGCCAGGTGGCCATCCAAATGCAGACTCTTCCAGAGCTTCCAAAGGAGCCTCAGGAAGCCAGCTTTACACTTCCTTGCCGTGATGGATCATGTGTCTACTCTTTGCCAGTTCCCGCCACACACAATCATCACGTGCCTTTTCTTCCCAGGATTCGCTTGCCGTCGTGGGCAATGGGGCAAGGTGGACTGGACCCAGGTAGCTCATGTGGCTTCCACTTGACCACACAGGAGACACGTGTCTCTGGGATGTACCAAATGTGTCTCTGGGACATGCCAAATTACTCCACTGACGCCTCTTGCCACCTTGTCCTCTTTCTTATCATTTCCTTTGCTAACCAGGTGGTCATTTAAGCAGATCCATTCCCTAAGCAGACATCCAGCTGGAGAGGGTTTGCCAGCCACACCTTGTTATAAGTCCCCCCCCCCCCTGCTTTGGTGATTCCCCTGGCTCTGTCCCCACTTGGTTTTGAAGTGGGAAGAGTGTGGACATCTTCATTAGAGGAAAAGATGAAAAAAATTTTTTTATCCTAAATCTAAATACTCTACAAGGCCAATGGCCTGAATGATTCTCCCTTGCTTTTCTTAGACAGACTCTACAGGAAGTCTGGCCACAGAGGGACTGATTTTGTCACCGCTTACTAAGCCCCCGGATAACACGTCTAGCCCCATGGCTGGCTCTTTATCTCACGTGGGGACCTTAGCGTCCCTTGATTTCAGCTTTGGGGCTTTAGGTAAATTTCAGGAATGGTGGAAAAAGTCCCAATCAACATATTTTATAAATAAACACACACGCATACACACTCCTAGAAGGAGTTCAGAAAGGTCCTAAATCAATGTGAACAACATTTACATAGTAAAATTATGGTTTTTGCTTATACATTCTCATTCTTCTATCCAAAACCTACTTGTCATTTATAATAAACACTATTTATATGTAAAAAATCAAATGCTCATCCAATAGGTAAATAGATAAATAAGTTGTGGTATATCCATACGTTGGATTAGCACAAAGTAATAAAAATGGAACAAACTGCTTGTACCAGACACAGCATAGATGAATAAAAAATTATTAGGCTGACCAAACGAAATCTGGCACAAAAGAGAATATATGTATGATTTTATTTGAGATTCTAGAACATATAAAGCTATGTCAAGTGACAGAAATAAAATCAGTGACTACCTAGATTAAAAAGTGGGGGAGTACCTGGGTGGCTCAGTCGGTTAAGTGGCCGACTTCAGCTCAGTTCATGATCTCACGGTTCGTGAGTTCGAGCCTCACATTGGGCTCTGTGCTGACAGCTCAGAACCTGGAGCCTGCTTTGGATTCTGTGTGTCCCTCTCTCTCTGCCCCTGCCTCACTCGCACTCTGTCTCTCTATCAAAAATAAATAAAGATTATTTTTTTTTTAAATGGGGATGACTAATGCTAGCGGGCATAAGAAAACTGCATTCACGGAAATGTCTTGTGTCTTTATTGTGGTCACGGTTAAATGGGGGTAGACATCTGTTTACACTCATTGAGTTGTATGTTTAGAATGGGTACATTTTATTTCAAGTAAATTATATTCAAATAAAGTTGATGTTTAGACCAAGGTTTTTGTTTGTTTGTTTTAATCAGTGAGCTATGAGAGCAAAAATAATAAAACTCTTAAGAAAAAAACACAGGAGTAAATCTTCATGAACTTGGATCTGGCAATATTTTCTTAGCTCTGACACCAAAAGTACAAGCAACAAAAGAAAAATAGGTAGATGGAATCTTACAAAAATTAAAAATTTTGTTCATCAAAATACACTACCCAGACAGTGGAAAGACAGCCCACAGAATCCCTAAGAAAATATCTGCAAATCATATATCTGACAAGGATCTATTATCCAGAATATATAAACAGTATTTATGACTCAACAATGGAAAGGCAGCTCAACTAAAAAATGGTCAAAGTGCTAGGCTGGGCATTTAGACATGAGCAGGAGGGGACAAAAGAGGAGAACAGATGGGAAAATGCCAGGGACCACCCAGTCTCCACCCTGAGACCTCCTGTCTCCCTAGACCAACCCCTTTTGCAGTTTAGCACAGTCTGAAAAGCTAAAGATACAGTCTGCAGGGACTTTTCCAACTTTGGAGCACTTGAGGAAAACCTTGTCAACTAGTAATCCCAAGACTATTATAAAATCATTGTACTTTGTGGTTTTTGGCTCCCTTCCCCATGGGTTTTGCTTAGGTGCTCATGGGAAGATGGCAGGCATGAACACACACAAAAGGTTGGAGGGGAGGAAACCAGGGAAGATCCAGGGGGTGGTGTGAGAATGACAAGATGGGAAGAAGGAGACCAAAGAGACCCCCATAAAAAAACACAATACAGGACTCAGCGGGCTGCTACATAGCCTCAGGTCAGCCCACTCCTGCATCTCTGGAGAGTACCTTCACTTGGCTAAATAAAATCTTTGCTGCATTAACTCTATTGAATTCTTTCCTTTGGGAAAAACAAGAATCGAGGAATTATACCATCTACCACCAGGTAACAAAAGGACTTGAATAGACATCTCTCCAGAGTAGATATCCAAATGACCAGTAAGCACGTGAATAGATGCTCAATATCATTAGTCATTAAGGAAATGCAAATTGAAACCCCAATGCGATGCTACTTCTTACCCATTAGGATGGCTATAACTTAAAGAAAAGAAAGAAAACAACAAGTGTCAGCAAGGATGCCGAAAATTAGAATCCTTTCACGTTGCTGGTCATAAAGTAAAATCGTGAAGCCACTGTAGAAACCAGTTTGGTAATTCCCAAAAAGACAATCATCGAATTGCTATATGGTTTAATAATTCTAGTCCTGGTATGTACATCAAAGCATTGAGAGCAGGTATTCAGACAAAAACTTGTACACAAATGGCGATAGCCAAAAGGTAGGAGCAATCCAAATGTCCACGAACAGATGAATGGATAAATAAAATGCGTATATCTGTACAACGGAATATTATTCAGCCACAAAAAGGAATAAAGTACTGATACATGCTACATCAAGAATGAACCTTGAAGACATTATGCTCAGTGAAGGAAACTAGGCCCCAAAACCTCACATTATATGATTCCATTTATATGAACTATCCAGAGTAGACAAATCCATACAGACAGAATACAGACTGGGGATTGCCAAGGGCCAGATTGGGGCAGTGGGGAAGAAGAATGGGGAGTGACTGCTTAATGGGTATGAGGCTTCCATTTGGGATGATGAAAATATTCTGGTAACATGACGATGGTTGCACAACTTTGTGAATGCCACTGAATTATGCACTCTAATATAATGAAAATGATGAATTTATGTGATGTGTATTTTACCACAATAAAAAAAGAACCAGTGAGCCAAATATTATGGTGAGACAATTACACATATTTTCCACTCCTCCCGTTATCAGATGAAGAAATTTCCTGAGTTGCGGTCCTGGTCTCTCAGTCTTGGTTCAGTCGTTTCCTCCTTCTCCCTTTGGGGTTGACCTGCTCTGAGGAGGATGTTCCTGAGGGTAGGCTCCCATGGTGGAGACTTGCTCTTGCTTGGTATGGCCCGTGATTGGCTAAGCTGGTCTCATTCAGGGAAGGACCTCATTCAGGTCTTAGCAAGACCACTTGCCCATATCTAACTCATGTCATCCAGACTAACTTATAAATAAGAAAGCTGCCATTTTGACCTCATATGCTTCTTCATCTATTTCTCTGGGTATAAAATTTTAAGTTTAAGTTGGGTGGGAAGATGGACATCTCCTTCTAAATTCCTTCCCCACAAAAATTCCCCAACAGATCCATAGTTCTAAGCCATTATGCATGGCCATGATTAACCTCTAAACTTCTGAAAGTACTTGCAAATACTCACTGTAACCATCAAAAAAAGAAAAAAAATCAAACCATGAGCAATGGGACTCACTGATGTGGCCTCCAAGCTCAACTTGTAAATCGTGTTTTATATAATCAAATCCGTTGGGTTACTCCATGTGATTTATTAATTACAAGCTAGCTAAACTGAGAGAGACACTTATAAAAAAACATTTCAGCCTCTTGATCACTGCCTGTGTTTCTTCATTTCTCTCTCCACTTCTGCATTGTCACCCTTATCTGGAGAGTATGACTTATAGGAAGTAGTATAGGACCGCGAAAGTAAAACATTACTTAGAACTGAAAGGAAGTTTCAACAAATCAGCAAGTATGGTATCACCATACTTTTAAATTTTAAAAACTTATTGGAATCCCCCAAAGTATTTCAAAGCAAAACCAAAACCAAAACCAAACCCCACAACAACCCGAAACAAATTGGATGCTTTAAAAATTCTTCATTGCATGCCAAGGGGGTACAGAACATTGAGAAAGAAGTCACATAACACATGTAAGGAGCTGAGAGGTTGAAAAAATGGAAAGATAATAGGGTTTTAAAGAAGGAAAGTCTGACTGGCAAGAAAATAAATGTCTTTAAACATTTAAAAGGCTTTTACCGGAGAAATAATGTGCCATGGTCTTTGTCTCTTTGGTCATCACAATTAAAATTTCTTCTAGAAAAGGAACGACTTCCTTACATTGTAAATTGCTCAGTATAAGAATGAGTTGTCCGGCGCCTGGGTGGCTCAGTCGGTTAAGCGTCTGACTTTTGATTTCGGCTTAGGTCTGCCCCTCCCTCGTGCATGCACTCTCTCTCTCTCTCTCTCTCTCTCTCTCTCAAAATAAATAAATAAACCTTAGAAAAACTGAGTTCTCCACAGAGGCTGGAGAGTTTGAACACAGACGGTTGTTGCTAGGAGGAACATCCTCACTCTGATGGCTTGGTGCAGACTTGTGGAAGCCACACGTGAAGGGATGGCTTCTATGCCTTTCTGTCCTTGGTTCTGTTCAGAGCGTGACCAGCTGCTACAGGAGAGCAGAGCGAGTTGGAAGAAGGGGCAGGGGGAGAGAGGGGAGAAGGCAGCCTAAGTGCCCCCAGCAGTTTTTATTCTGTTTTCTTGAAATAACAACCCTGGTTGCTATGACTATGTTCCTAACTCCTGGGAATTTTTAGGAATCCTCTCAGTAATCCACATGATCTCCAGTTTTATATTCTATATTGAACTGTGCCCTCTTTCTTAGATAGAGCATCTTGAAGGGCCCAAGAACGATGGCTCCAAGGAAGAAGGAATGTGACCCCATGTTACTGTCATAAATGCCGTGTGGGTGACAAGTGTCAGCAACAAATGGGCCGTATGCATTTCACCAATCAGGTTTGCAGGTTTCCCATTAAGTATTACAAGCTGAATCCTTACACCTGACTAAAATAAAAGTGGAAAAACTTAGGTTCATATGGTTGGGAAAGACATACTTTGTTCCTGTACAAATTAGTGTGTGTTTTTTTAAGGAACCGTAATATCTACTAACATTAGTAATGATTATCACTTTCTCTTCTAGGTATCTATCCTGGAGAAGAATCTAAATGTTTACAGAACAGGGTTCGCTAAAGCATTATCTGTCACTAGGACTAACTGATAAAAACCATAACACAATGGAATGGTGAACTTATCTATGGTATATTCACACCATGAAATATTACACAGTAATTACAAAGAAGGAGGTAGGTCTATATATTTAGACATAGAAGGTATCGTGGATATCTTGCTAAGTGAAAAATAAAGTTTCATAGAAATGCATAAAGCCTGATTCCATTTGTGTGAATAAAGACACGTAAAACCAAACTATACATAGAAATACAGATATAAGAATGTTCCAGTCACTGTGCTAATGGCTTTATATAAGCCATCTCATTTAACATTCACAATCGCTCCAGAAGATGTGTGCTATTATTATCCACATTACAGATGAGGAAACTGAGGCACGGAAGTTAAGTAACATGTCCAAGAGTCACTAAGTAAGCATTTGAATACACACAGAGAAAGTCCAAGAAGGGTATACATAAAAGTGGTAACAAGATTATTTCCTGGAAGGGGAATGAGATTGGATAGGATTCAATGATGGCTTTATTTTGTAACAAAAATAATTCCTATCTTAGTCAGTTCTGGCTGCTATAACAAAATACCATAAACTGGGTGGCTTAAACAGCAAACATTTATTTCTCACAGTTCTGGAGCCTGGAAAGTGCAAGATAAAGGTGCCACAGATTCAGTGTCTGGTGAGACTTCTCTTCCTGGCTTGTAGACAGCAGCCACCTTCTTGCTGTGCGCTCACATGCCTTTCCTCCATTTCTGAGTGTGGAGAGACAGTTCTAGTCTCTTCCTCTTCTTATAAGGGCACTAATCCCACCATGGGAGCTCTACCTTCCTGACCTCAGCTAAACCTAGTCAGGCTCCCAGAGCCCCCACCTCCAAATATCATCACAATGGGGACCGGGACTTCAACATACAAATTTTGGAAGGACACAAACATTCATCCATAGCAATAGATAGACAGACAGATAGATATGGACAGCTTTAAGAAAAAGTAGTAGAGAGTACAAAACAAAGTGACTCTTCTTTCTTTATAAGTCTTAAGGGAATGAACAATTTTTCAATGACCTGAAATCTGCCCTTTGATGCATGTTTGTAGAATGCTATCCTGACTCTCTGCTAGAATCTCTTGGTCTTATATTTGGAACTCTTGATCTCTCAGGCAACACCAGCCTCAGTGAAAGTGAGAAGTTAAGGATTAGCTAAGTGTCACAGGGTAATGCAAACCTCATTGGTGCTCCCTGAGGCTCAGACCCTAAGAAGGAGGGAGTTCCAAGATCAGGGAATAATCTCATTGATCTGGTGTTTCCAGGCCCCACCTGGTAGAGTCCCTGAGACTCTATGCAAGTCTCTGTTATTGCCCTGGAAAGGTCCTAAGGATTCTCAGAGATTGTCCTCCATGGCTCTTTGTGGTTTCTCATGGGGACAAAGCCATGTTACTTTCCATTCCATGATTGTACTCAACACTCCCCTAGTTGATACCATTGTTTCCAAGCCACCAAGTCTTCTCAATGAAAGAATTCTCACTTCCACTTGTGTTGACATTTGAAATTTGTTTGCTATGTGTACGCAGTCTCTTCAAAAGGGAATTGTAGCACTTTCTATTATAATAGCCTTAGCGCAGAGCTAATTGTGTCCAGTTCTCTCCAGGACAGCCAGAGAACATTTTAATGAAACTGATTCAAGTCTCTCTTTTCTGCTCATGTCTAATGGGATCCGAAGACAATATCCAGGAACCTTAAGATTCTCCTACCTTGAGATGTGTTCTCTGTCGACTTGGGCACCCTACTCCAAAGAGCATGGAGGAGAGGTTGTATGGAAAAGTACTGAGAGAGGAACGTTCCAGAAAGGGTGCAAAACAGAATCCACACTGAGAAAAAGCAAAAGGAATCCCAAACAGTAAAAATAAAAATAGCAAACATCAAGACACTTCATAGTGAAACCGAAAGACATCAAAGATGGATGATGATGATCTACCTGGCCATCTCTTTTTATTCAGCAATCTACATTTTAGTGTCCAAGAACCTGACTTTAATTTCTTTTCACTCATTCTCCAAGAAGGCCTATTAGGGCCATGCACAGACACAACTCCCAATACAGTGCTCTAGGCTCCTCGGTTCCTGAGTTGGGCATGCAGGTGAGAATTCCTGCCCTTCTTTGTCTGCAGGCACTTAGAAAACACTTTCCTAATGATCAAGTTGGAAAAACGGGAAAGAGTTTGGAATGCGTGTGCTCCTTCGGTTAAAAAAATTGGAATGTCTATTATACCTTTAGTCTTGACTAAGATAAAATATGGAAAGACATAGTTATATAAATATTCACTTAAGACAAAAGCAGCATTTTCCCCTTTTCCCCTGTTGCATGCTCACACTTTTGGTATATTTTGATGTGAATGTGCACACCTATAGTCCACTTCAAAGTTAAAGTTCTGGTGGGGAAGTCTTTCCTCCAACTGTGACTAAGTGCAGTGGGGTAGGCTGTGGGTAGTTTCTGACCATAACACAGACAGCTACATGCATTCTAGTCTGTTTATTCTTTCCTAGGGTAAATAGCTCTGAAAGAAGATAGATAGTGCCTTTCTTAAAACTCTATATGACACCTATTAGGTGGGCAATAAAACAACAAGTGTTGGTAAAGATGTGGAGAAATTGGAACTCTTATACATTCTTGGTTTCTTTAATTTTTGTTCTTTCTTGAGAAAGAGACATCCTGGATACACAGTTCTAGTTAGATCTCCCCGCTCAACCCTCAGCACTTTTGGAGATATTATTCCGCTGGTTTTGGCTTTCATGATTGCTGATGAGAAGGCTGCTGCCAGTTTAATTGTTGTTCCTTTGATTGATAAACTACTTTTCATTTTTGGCTGCTGCTGCTGTTATTATTATGATTATGATGATGATCATCACCCATCTTTGATGTCTTTCAGTTTCACTATGAAGTGTCTAGATGTTTATTATTTTTATTTTTACAATTATTTGGGATTCCTTTTGCTTTTTCTCTGCGTGGATTGTTTTTCACCCTTTATGGAACATTCATTTCTCAGTACCTTTACCATACAACCTCTCTTCCATTCTCTTTATTTTTTGCTTCTGGGCTCAAACATAGTATCTGTTTGACTTTCTCATTGTGTCTTCCAAACCCCTTCATGTTTTCCGTCTTGTTGTCTCTGTGGGCTGCATTTTGAATAGCTTCTTCAATCTACTTTCCAGCCTAACAATTCTCTTCAAATTCTTCAACTCTTTTCTGCAATTTGGGGCACCTGGATGGCTCAGTCGATTAAGCATCCGACTTCGGCTCAGGTCATGATCTCACGGTTGGTGAGTTTGAGCCCTGCATCAGACTCTATGCTGACAGCTTGGAGTGTGGACCCTGCTTTGGATTCTGTGTCTCCCTCTCTCTCTGCCCTTCCCCCGCTCATGCTCTTTCTCTCTCAAAAATAAATAAATATTTTAAAAAATTAAAAAAATCCTTTCTGTGATTAATGTATTCCCTCTTGATTATGATTCTGTTATTTAAATTCTATGAGCATTTACATTTCTTGGGGTTGTGTGCAGTTTCAGTCAATTTTCATGCCTGAATTTTTCTTTTCTCTTGTGTATTTGGTTGACCGAAATATATGGACAATGTGGAGGCCTAAACTGAGAATTCTTTTTCTTCCAGAGGGGATTTGGGCTTAATTCAGCTGAGGGCACTACTGCTCCTGACAACTCCACCTCCTGCAGGACCCAGGCTCCATCACAGTGCTTCAGAGCCAAGGCCAATTTCCAGCACAGGGTATTTTGTTTTCCCCTTAGAGGTATTTTTTACAATCTGTCAGCCCTGCAATGCCAATTTATAAAAAGTAAAGAATTTGTAGCAACAGAGCCACTTATGGATCCTGTCCTCTGTATTGCCGGTGACAGAAACCCCTGCTTTATTTCAGTTTAATTTATTTCAGTTTACTTTACATTATGCCAAATTTATTTAGTAAAGGAAAGGGCTAGGCACTCAATACTAGGAAAGATGAGATCCTTTACCTCATCTCCATAAACCCAAATCATTTTAAAAACATGAATCAAAAAAGATTTGTATTCAGAGACTGTCATTAAACTAATTTCTCTATGAACATTTCTTTGATATAGTCACAGAACTGAGAACTGGAATCATTTCCTAAAGCAGGAGCTAAATGCATGCTTTAAGATATATCTCCATTGTGTTACTATCTCATCTTTTTTACATGTGTTAAAGGATACATTTGAAGAGGGGGTAAATCCCTACTCCAACTAAGATATAAAATAAGCCCCATGAAGGACTTTATTTCATTCATTAATTAGTGAGGAGGCCAGTAAGATGTTGCAAACTCTCTCAGCACTAACTAGAGAACCTGAAAAATCTATGAGCCTATTTTCTGTTGTTTTGTCTTCTGTTACTATGACTCAGTATCATTCTTGAACATAGATGGTCCTGCCCAGTCTGATGCAATTCCTTGCCACACTTGAGATGCGACTGTTGGTTTTGTAGTAATTGCTCCATGTGCATAAGAGTGAGGAAGGGAGGAGAGGACCTGGCTGTTGGAATTGCTGTTCCTCAAACACAGTGCTGATGCAGGCCAGCGTCTGCATGGGCTACGAAGTTTCTTCCAGGGAGGATCACTCCACTCCCTGCAAGTCGGACCCTAAAAGAAAATATTTGTCAAAGGAGAATGGGTGTTCTCGCTTCCTAGTAGAGAGGGGTGTGCAGACTGTTCCCAGGCAGATCTGGAAGTAGGTCAGTGTTCTGGAGAAGTGGCTATGTGAATCCAAAGTGTGGCAGTTGGATGCCCAAGACAGTTCTCTCTTAAATACATCTTTGATAACTAGGAGGTCTATTGGCTGCATCATTTTATCCACAATTCCATCTGGAGATTTGTAACTCATCAACATCAATCTTCATTGTCCGCACTTCTCAATTGAATTTGGCTTTCCCCATGAGAATAAAGCACTGAGATAAATTTGACGTGCACATCTCAGTTAAGTACTTTCATTGAGAACAAGGATTTCAATATATGTTCTTCCACAACAGTCAATAGCAGGGAATTCCTGGTTCCATTTAAAAGCTTCATTAATGTTCCTCTCGTTGTTTTAAAACTATTTTTAAGGGAGTAAATCTTAGAATGATAATTCCCCATTCACATGATTATTTATAGTCTCCTTATTTATATCTCTTCTAATGTCATTACTGAACTTGTTTTCCTTTTCTGATGTCTTTTATCCCATCCTACTTCCTTATTGCTCTCATTCTCATTGCCAGTGTTTCATTTTCTCACCAATGTCCTCCCATGAAAGGAGAGCTTTATAGTTGACTCCAAATAACTTCTCTGTCCATAGTCCCCTGGAGACCTTCTTTGTGGTCTCTACAGTTGACCTTTATTTCAGCAGTTCTGTAAACCCTCAAAAGAATTCTTGGGAGTATCTCTTTGTAAGGTCATTATCTCCAAATTCATGTCTATCTCCTCTACTGTGTAAGGGGTGAGTTTTACGGGCATATTTATAAGCTCCTAATAATTTTTGCAATAAGAAGCCACAGCTTCTCATTATCCTCGGAGCCGCATATTTCCTCCTATAAAAACAAAGATAAATTATGGGATGTTAGATGAATGCTTTGCTTTTCTGATTTTGCTATAATTATCATTTGATTGTTTATTGAAAAATGTTTATTGAGTGCTGACTGTTTACCAGGCACTGCTGTAGATACTTGGAAAAAAAAATGGGGATGAGACCCACCCTCTGTCTGTTGGGGGCTGCTGGTCTAGCGGGTGCTATAAATACATAAACAAATGTAATATAGTGAGAATTGCTAATAGAGTTAAAAGGAAGCCCTCTGACAGCAAATTTGCCTTCTGTTGGGAGACTGGGGTTGTGGGGGGGCGGGCGGCTACAGGAGAGAGGAAGGAGTCTTACGTTTATCCCACAGGATATATGAGCTGGGTTTTGAGAGGACAAGAGGTTCTCTGGGCAGGGCATAGAGGTGGGAGAACAACACAGGGAAGAAAAAAACCCAGCAAGTGGAAAGGTAAGGAGACATGGAAAACCATGACATTTTGAGAAAAAGTCGGAGTTGGCTGTTGTAGAGACTGTGCTTTGGAGTACAAAGAGGGATGAGGGTGAAAACATCTATGAGGCCCAGAGAGCAAAGCCCCTTATACATGATGCTACTGTATTTCCATCTATTCTGCGGGTGATGATAAGGTACTGAAGACTTTAAAGTCTCAGTTGGCTTGAGGTCTGGAAGCAGTTTGAAGATCTATTGAAGGCAAGAGCTTCCTGGCACAGAGAAAAAGCATGTAAGTAATTTAGTCGAGAGATTAGAGGCCTGTGGGGGGTAGAGATGGGAGTGCGAACCCATTTGACTGGGCACTGACAGACTGTGCATAACTGAAGAAGACGAAGTGCGCTGTGTGAAGGCTGATGAGGCAGGCCGAGGGAGGGGCAGAGAAGAGTGAAGCATCACTGAGAAAACTTTGACCCGGGGCATCTGTGTAAACTTCAGTGCCATTAACCAAGATGTGAACTCAGGAGAAGGGAAAGGATGGGTCGGGGCAGCGTAGGGACTTTGTTTAGCTTTGAACATAACAGAATATGAGTTTCTAGGTGGTTACCAGTGTAGAGATTGAGACTCAAGGGACAAGACAGCGCAAGAAAGGAAAAGAGAAGAGAGAATTGCTTTTATTCTAGAAACTACGTGCTGTGCTAAATGCTCCAGACAACTACAGGGCACCCAACAGAAGGGGATCTCAGCAATTTAGTAAAAATATTGCCATCAGACTTCTGGAAGTTCCCTTTACTGGGGATTCTTCTCGATTTGCAAAATTCACTCTGGTTACATAGAAGTGATGTAGGAATTACTCCATGATTCTTGGAGAAAAAAATAGTAAAGTGATTATAAATATGAATGAATATAAGATGCCATAACCTGAGATGTGAAGTGGCCTTGTTTTATCATGTAAATTGGGTATCTTCAGCGCTGAACTGTGGCCCTGAAAGGTTAGAGGCAGGTTTTCCATTAATACAAATTTACAATGAACCACCTGTATTTCCCACAGGGTATTTTTTGCGATTGACAAATTCACACCTCGGCAAATGCGCTAATTGACAGTTACAGGTCATGGAGCACACAGTTTGTGGGTGAATGGGGGTACAGGGGCTCCTGAAAGAACCTGGAAAAACAAGTGAGAGTCCATCCTGTCTTTCAATAGAGTCTGGTAGGAACACACACAAATGTAAAATCCAGAGGGACCTGGTGAGTTCGGTGAAAGAGACAGAGATTCGGGCAGTGTCTATGGGAGCCTTCTGGGAAATAGCCAATGCAGTAATGGTTGGAGGAAGGCAGGGGTAAGGTGGAGATCAGGGAAGAGCATAAAGGAGGGGATGTCTGCCCTGAGTCTTTGATGGCGAGCAGGAGTTGTCTGGATAAAAGGGCACGCAAAGACACTGCAGGGAGAGAAAATGGCAGTGGTGGGGGAAAGGTATTGGGACAAGACCGTCTAGGGAGAGTCAAGAGCTTCTCACTTCAGTGTCTTGGAGTTTACAGTGTTAGAAGGAGGGGGCAGGAAAGAGCTGAGCAAGAGAAGTAGGGCATCCGGAGTGGTGGGCAGATTAAGGACCTTGGGACATCTCTGACAATGGTGACGGAAAGCCATCATGCGAATGTAACCATCGCAGCAGAGGACTGACTGGAGAGCCATCTGAAGAAGGCAGACTTAGCTCTCACCCCGGGTCAGGTGAGAAATGCTGAAGGCCGAAATCAGGTCAGGGGTGGGAGGGCTGGGGAAGGAGGCGGAGTCAAAATACATATCCACGCAATAGTTCTGACAGTCTGCTGAGACCTGGGTGCTATTGACCAAGGTGGCGAATTAAATATAAGGGAATAGAAGAGGTAGAGAAATAGGATGAGTATGGCTTTAGACATGGTAATTTGAGGTCTCCGTAGGCATCAAGAGGCTAGAGGCAGAGATTGAGGGGATGATGATAGGGGAGATGGTGGTGGCAAGCCTTTGCTGGGTATCCCCTCTATGCCAGGCACCGTACTGACTGTTTCCCATTTGTTAGGTTATTTCTTATTCTACTCTATTCTTCAGAGCCCCTCTTACTGTTGCATATCCAATGTCCACTTGCTCATTTGTCCAGTGTCTGTCTCACACTATAGTAGAAGTGCCACAGGGATTTTTGTATGTTTTGCATATCATTATGTATCCAGTGCATAGCACATTCGCTACTTAAAACATTTTGGTAAAATGAATGAGAGACTCCTCGTGATAACTGTAAAGCTTGGGGGTGATTTTTTTTTTCTGTTTTATGTGTGTGAAAACAGGGCTTAGGGATTATGTATACTGTCCAGGTCATATGTCCAGGATTCAAACCCAAGTCTCCATAATTCCAGAAGTTAGGCACTTAACCACAATCCATACTGCTATTAGCATAAATGACTACTGAAACCACAGGAAGCTACCCATCCTATTCCCCAGGAAGAATGTGTAGAGCGAAAAAAAGAAGAAGAAAGAAAGAGAAGGGCAAGGAGGAAATCCTAGTTGACCCCAACCATCGTAGAAAGAAAAAGAATCTCCAGGGAAGACTGAGGGTAATATCAGAGCAAGAGAAGGAAACCAGGAAAGGAACAGTGTTCTAGAAACTGAAGGAGAGCTTCTCAAATAAGGCAGTGGTCACCAGTGCCAAACTCAACTAATGGTTAGGCAGGGAGCATTCTGGAAAGTGCCTTTAAATTGGATATCTCCGTGGCTGGACTTGAGAAGTGAGAGACAGTTTTTCTTTATAGTGGTGAACACCACGAGAAACATCTTGTCAGTGGGATGATGGTGGCAGAGGGGCAGGTGGTGGAGAGCCCAGGGATAGACAGTAGTTGTCATTAGTTGCCTGTGAGGGGAAAGAGGAAAACGGGACAATGACTAGTAAGAAAGAGGGGAGGAAAGACTTCTTTGGCAAGGTAGGAGAGAATCCAGCTCTTTGGCTTGAACTTGACACAATAAAAATGTGTGGGGGGGTTGGGGGTACAGTGTATAAGTGGGGGTGTGTGGGTGGAGGGCGGTATGCATGCGTGGGATGTATGTGGCACATGTGTATGTGGAGGGGCGTGGATGTGTGTGGGGTGTGTGGGCGCGTGCTGAATGAATGAGTGGATAAAATCCAATAATGCCCACTAACCTGCTCTGTAAATTGTAGAATGTACGACAAATGTAAAGAGTTATTAATTTCTGCGCAGGTATGGTCTTGGGAAGATTGTGCCTTCAAAAAGTTCACTGTGTGCTGAACTCGCAAAGGCACCTGCTAAGGCTTTCCCATAACCCCCATAATTCACAGGGACTGGCGTCCTGCCCTATGTATGGCCTCGCTCCTAAGGAGTTTATAGGGAGAAAGTTGCCTGTCCTCCAAAGCCGGCGTGGGGGAAGGGGGGGCATGGCACATCACTCGTCTGCAAGCTTTTGTGCAAGTTGCGTGTGCTAGGAGGAGACCCGAGAGGAGCCAACAGAGCAAGCCTTCTCCCCTTGGTGAGACTGGCTCCTCCTGGAGCACCAGCTGGCTTTCCGTCTCAGGCAAAAGAGAGAACGTCTGAGAGACTGTCTTCCACTCCATGCCAGGGATAGGCCTGCCTGTGGACAGGACTGGCCACGTGATGTGTGGGGTCCCTTGCAAAAGGAAGTGGGGCAAGGTCCCTGTTCGGCCCTGATTATGAAGCCATCACTGAGAGCAGAGCACTGACCAAGGGCGGGTCCTTCCAAGCTCAGGGCCACGTATTAGAGCCCAGGGCTGAGCTCACTAAGAGTCCTGCTGCTGACCGGGCTACCTGAGGTTTGAGTGGAAGTTTCGATTCTCATGTGACATCTTTGTAAACCTATTCTTAGTTGTCTTCTATTAAATACCAGATGATCTCCTGAGACAGGCGACACGGCTTCTCCTCGGTACAGATCCTCTCTCTCCTTTGATGGTTCCTCTTCCCACCTTTCTTGCAACACAATCTGGCAGTATTGTGAATTCATTGATTTTTCAATCCCGGGACCCAAGGCAGGAAACGTCCCCGGCTTACATATTTGGTGAGTTCCTGAAAATGTGAGCCTACGGCTATTATTTATATGTGATATTATATCCTCCCATGGGTGCTCATTAAATTTGCAAGGGCTTTCCCACAGGTGGCGGTGGAACATCCCAAATACTTTGAAAGAATATGGGTCAACAACTGCTTATCCACAGTTCTTCAATTCTGGGGGTTGGGGTGAAGGGGGCAACTCTGAAAACTTGTTATTTTTGGTAAATTGTCTGAACTGATGTGAGAATATTTAATAGTGATTATCCCACTTATAATGTGCATATTTATGTGTTTCATTATAAAAAATTTAATGGGTTTGAATGCTTCCTTGAGCCCCCGATGGGGATGCTATACAATATATAGTATGAGCTCACATTACCTTTCTGATATACAATAAATTCTGAAGTCTGGCCTGCATGGGTTGTGGTTCAAGAACTGTGATCTGATATTAATACCCACTTTGGGAAGCAATCTGCACTAGTGAAAGTATAATCTATTATCATCTGATTCATACACAGACTCTCTGAGAATGTAATTAAATGGGTATAGAAGCCATCCCTTTCTTTAATATTCAAATAAAGGCCAAAAAAACATGGTTATATACTTCCCAGATATTTTCATTTCTTTGAGAGTATTTGCTGACTGTGGAATTTTAATATTTAAGTCTTAAATCTTTAGCAACGAATTTCTCATGAATTTATAAGCATTTTATGCACTTAGGAATCTTACATATAAGAGTAAGTCTTATATAGAGAGGTTTAAAAAAATATGACATTACTATAATCAGTAAATATTTCTAACCTCATTGGAAACAAACAGAGAAAATACAACCCGCAAACATATTTAATCCACAGGGACCTATGATGATGTCTAATTTTAAAAAAATTTTAAAATGTGGTTTTTAATTTCATTTTTGAGAGAGAATGAGCATGAGTAGGGGAGGGGCAGAGAGAGAAGGAGAAGAGAGAGTGCACGCATAGGAGGGGAAGAGAGAGGGACTGAGAATACAAAGCAGGCTTCACGCTGTCAGCAGAGAGCCTGATGCAGGACTCGAACCGAAGAACCGTGAGATCATGACTTGAGCCAGAAGCAAGAGCCAGACGGTTAACCGTCTAAGCCACCCAGGCACTCCACAATGTCCTGTTTTTTATGGAAAGCTATGTGTAATGTGCCTGATGGGCATTTACAGTTTTGCAGTTAGTGAATGAATACTAACTGTAGTTATAAATAGGGCAAAAATATAAACACTAAGTGAGGCTGAGTTGAACTGTCACTCCTATTTCCCAGATAAACAAACTGAGGCACAAGAATAAAGGAAAGATGAAGTTTACTGTTGGTCTAGAGAGTAACTCTTTAATTCCTGTGCGCCCCCTCTCCTTCCTCCTCTTCTGCAGGTCAACCCATCAGTTAATTCTTTTTTCACTTAACATTCCTCTTGCCTTCGGCGGTGCTGAGAATTTTTCCGTTTTCAGGTACAACATACACAATGTCTTTGGATTCAGTGATTCCGTTCTTGGAGACAGAATTGAAGGCTGAAAACTCTATGGGGCGTAGGATGGGTTTTACCGGCCGGTCTAAGAAACCTGTACCGTGGCAGAGTTGCCGAGGCTTCATAGCATGAACTCGGAGCAAAATCTAGCGACCAGAATTTCGGAACACCACTAAAAGTGAGTAAGATTTGAACACATTGTTGCAACTGTGTTTGAGTAAATGTCAGTTTCTAGGCAGTGGCTGTTCACAAAGCACCAGGGGGGGCGGGGGGACTGGCGCCAGGCAGGTTGGAGAATGATGCAAATTTCCACCCAGCTTCACAGAGGACTCCGCAGTATAATTTGGGGTTCCTTAGAATTTTAGTGAGGTGAGTTAGAGTTGAAGACTGTCCTCCAGGAGCCATATGCAGGAGATGTTTATAGTATACCTATTACAGAAATGAAGTCAGCGGTTGAGCCAGAATTAAAACTTGGGGCATCTGAGGATCCCGTATCTGCTCTCACCCATTAGCCAGAAAGGGGATGAATTGAGTCACCGGTGTGAACTCTGGGGGAGGGGGCCCTAAAATAATTTCTCCTGACTGTGCCACATCTTATCTTGCCACATTGTGGGTGACAGAGCCTGTCCTCATTATCTTATGCCCAACCACGAGCCCTTGTGTAGGAGAAGTGAGAAAAGTGGAGTCTGTGCTGTGATTTTGATTGTCATGTGGGAAGGCGATGTAAGCGGCTCCCTCCTCATGGACCGGGGATCTGAGTGAGCCGGCCTTTCGGGATGGATCCTGGGCACAGCGCTCTTTTCTCGGCCTGACAGCTGAGAGTGTACCTCCTACTTCCTTGGCCACAGGCACACATTTTTAATAAGACATCAGTTGAGCAGCAGAATATTGGATATGACTTTTAATTACATTCTGCTTCCCGTAAGCTCTATCTCCTCGCTGCTAAAGAAAATATCACTGCCTTGGGGGGGGGGGGGGTGTCCCAGAGCTTTCTGTGATGGGCGATTTTCAAATTTTCCCTAAAATTCCTGACGAAGACCTGACCCACGGCACCAGCTGGCGGTGCAAAATCGGGTCTCCTTTCTCCCCAGATCCGTATCATTGTTGACTCCAAGCGTGTGTCACTCCTCCAGAGGCTGTCTGGAGGGACCTAACACGTGTTTTCTGACTGCAAGGGGATCAATGAACAACCCTTCGTAGAGGAGGAAATGGGGTCGTTGGGTAATTTCCTCTGAAGGAAACCGTTTCTGAGCTTATCGCTTCCCGGCGTCGCTACCAAGGGGAAGCCAGGCATCCCTATCACTTTACATCCAAGCACAGACGGCTTCCCCAGGACACTGGTCCAGGAGGGGGGGTTCCCAGAACCTATTCCATGAGAAGAGCTCTCCTCAGCAGCACGGGCCCCAATGGGGGGCTTACATCCAGTTTCCCCGGAAGCCCCTTTTCTCGTCTATTTGCCTCATTCTGGGCAACTGCAGCCCATCAGACATCCTCTAACTTAGAACGCCAAGTCTTCCATTCTTTTCCTTCTGGATGGCTATTTGGCCCTTAATAGGAATCTACTGATGCAAACAGATGGAAAGGAGAGGGGCCATGCTGAGCTGTATCCACCCATGGAGGCTATGCCTCACCACTTGCAAACAACAAAACCACTATGTGCTTGTCTTTTATGACAGATTTGTAAATTTTATTTATTGTTAATGTTTATTCACTTTTTGAGAATGAGGGAGACAGAACACGAGCGGGGGAGGGGCAGAGAAAGAGGGAGACACAGAATCCAAAGCAGGCTCCAGGCTCTGAGCTGTCAGCACAGAGCCCGGCACGGGGGTCGACCCACGAACCACGAGATCACGACCTGAGCTGAAGTTGGACACTCAACTGACTGAGCGACCTGGGTGCGTCCCTTCCCCCTCCTTTTTTTTTTTTTTTTTTTAAAGGGTTGACAGCTTCTTTTTTTTTTTTTTTAAGTTGATTTATTTATTTTGAGAGAAAGTGCACAAACGGGGGAGGGGCAGAGAGAAGGAGAGACAGAATCCCAAACAGGCCCTGCACCATCAGCACAGAGACCAATGTGGGGCTCGAACTTGCAAAGTGTGAGATCATGACCTGAGCCGAGATCAAGTGTCAGATACTTAATCGACTGAGCCACCCCAGTCCCCCACCTATGACATATTTTAAAGGGCTACCTAACTCCTTTCTCTCTGTTAAAAAATCAAACAAACAAGAGAGTCTATTGTGCTGCTAAAACTAGAAATCGCTAGTGCTGTTTCATGCCAGCTTTCTAGAAAAACTAACTGAATAAAACACATTAAGCAGATTCACCCCACCAAACAGTACCGCTGTGGCTTGGGTAGTCACCTCTATAGAAGCGCTGTTGCTGAGGAAGAAGGTAGAGGATTTCTGATAAAAAGGGATGTTCTGGGTAAGAATAACCACAGCATAGGTCTTCTGACTACGCTAGGGACCAAAAAGAAGCCCGTGGAATCTAACAGAGCTGGGAAGTCTGAGTGTTGGATGAGGAAAACTCCATCTTAGTCCTACAGAGCCCAAAGGATGCCCAAGGCTGGACAATGAGGAAATGGACGTGCAGGTGGCTTGCCAGGACCCAAGTCAACTGGAGCTGAGAACATTCCACACACCCTTTCTGTTGACAAACATAACACGGACAGTTCGCACCCCTTTCCAGTTGACCAGTTCAGGCAGTATGGAATCACATCTAACATAAGGCTGGATTCTAAGATAAGCACATAAGCTAGCACTATGTGTGTGTGTGTGTGTGTGTGTGTGTGTGCATGTGTATAATGAAATTATCTCACAGTTCTTATCTTATACATATACAATCTTTCATATATATGTAATATATATAATATGATATATATATTATATATATAATATGATATATATATTATATATATAATATGAAATATATATATATATATATAATATGAAATTGTCATGAAAAGTCCCACAATGTCCCCATAGGTCCATAATGTATTGATTTGTGAGACCCCAGAAAAACATCAGAGGCACATCTATCTCCCCTGTTCTTGGGTAGATGCACTTGGAAGAGTACTAGGTGCAATCAGTCACAATATTGTAACATTCTCTCTTGGCTTCAGCACATGATTCACATCACATGAATTCACTGAGCACATGATGTGACTACAGTCTAAGTGGGCAGGGTGGACATCTACATGTGAGGTCTTGAAAAAGTAGTATTACACAGGGGAAAGAAATACTGGCCAGGAAGCGTAAAGGAAAAGCATCCCTCTAAAAGTATACTTTGGTGTGGAAGCAGGAGGTTTTTTTCTGGTGTTCTCGAAAAACTGCTAGTCTAAGATGAAGCCACTGGAGCTAAAGAAGAGGTTGACCTGATTCTTGAAACACTTTCTCAAGTGTTTCTAAATCTGGCTTCCAGGGAGGGCGCCACACCAGTTCTCCTACTGGTGTGGTCACTCCTTCTCAGTCTTTTTTGCTTCTTCCTCCTCCTCCTCCTCCTCACTCCAAAATGCTGGGACCCCACAGGACTTAATCTTTGGATTTCTTCTCTCTGAAATATACTCTCACTCGGTGACCTCTTCCATTCCCATGCTTTGTATACCATATATACCCTGATGGCTCTGCATTTGTATCTTATGGCCAGGAGCTTCTCTGGGAACTCCAGATCTGCATATCCAATTGCCCTCATAACATTTCCATTTGATGTAATGGGTGTCTCCAGCAAACGTACATGCACAGTCTGGGGCCACATCATCTCTGGACAGCACCGTGCTCCAGGCCATGGGCATATCTTGCCTAAACCATTGCCATCTTCCCCTAACTGATCTTCCTTTTTCTATTCTTGCCACCCACAGACCGTTCTTCTCAACATGGTTGGAGATGGTTTTTAAAGATATAAATCAGATCACATATCTCCTCTGTCCAAAGGTTTCCAGTAGTTTCCCGCTGTGGTGAGAATAAAACCTCAAGCCCCTTTATGGCTTTCAGAACCCCTCCTTCCCCCCCCCCGCCCGCCACCATCTGGCCACCACTCAACTCCTCAAATGCAACTCGTGTTTTTTGGGATCTCTTTGACTAATCTCGAGTCACCTTGGCCTTTCATAGTTCCTAGAACATTCTTCACTTCACTAGAACATTTTTCTCTACTTTATTTATTTATTATTTATTTGCTAGTCGCTTCAGCCTCGAGCTGCCTTCTGCAGTTTTAGCACAGCTGCTTGAAAAGCTCTATAGAGTGTAACTAAAAAAGGTAATCAGGCCCATCTTCATGCTTCAGATTCTTAGCGCCATGGATCAAACATGTGTTGGCAAAAAGAGACCAGTTCTTTAAGTCAACCTCAAGGTTGAATCTTCCATCTAGATGCATTTATTTTTATTTTTATTTTTATTTTTATTTTTATTTTTTTAATGTTTACTTATTTTTGAGAGAGAGACAGAGCGCAAGAAGGGGAGGGGCAGATAGAGAGGGAGACACAGAATACAAAGCAGGCTCCAGGCTCTGAGCTGTCAGCACAGGGCCCGACATGGGGCTCGAACCCACAAACTGTGAGATCATGACCTGAGCTAAAGTTGAACACTCAATCGACTGAGCCACCCAGGTGCCCCAGATGCATTTTAATAATGAAAGTATTATAGAATCCATCTAAGATGTTGTTAAGGGATATGGATAGAAAATTCACCGTAGCATGGTTGGAGGTGAAGTTTGGCATGTGTGTTGGGGGGGGGGGGGTGGTTAAGAAAAATAGAATAAAAAACGTTGGAATAAAAAACAATTTATATTTATAGTGCTTTAAGTTGACGCTTCTCAACAAGCTAGTTCCTGTGGTTTAGGGAACACCACTGATGCACACACATATCAGAGCCAACCATGTTGCAAAACTTCCGTGTTGGCTCTCTCTACATATCCCAATTGGCTATTTTAAGTTTTCTAAGTCATGTATCTGGGCATGTTACAAGAATACCATATCCCAATTAAGTAGTATTATGTGTAAGGCAATAAAACATCTGTCAAAATGCAAGCAGTCAGAAAATGGAACTCTTACATGCCTTTATGAAAACAAAACAAGATAAAATACACTTAAAGATGTACTTCGACTGATGAAGTTGGAAATTTAAAATTACAGCAATAATTCAAGAATGGGAAAGTTATACATAAAAGAACTCCAGGTAAACATTCAGACCAATGAAGCTTAACAGTGATGTGAAATATTGTAAATGTGGATTAGAAACATAAATGCCAAGACAAAGCAGTTTTCAAACATACAGTGGCATATTATGAAATTCATCATGTAATAAGAAAATGGATGTGTCACCCAAGGTCAATTACCAGCAGTTAAGGAGTAGAACAGAGTAGATAAAGTAAAATGCATTGAATTCCTTATTATTAATATTGTCAGACTCACAACAGCTGGCAATTAGAGTGTGTGACTTTAAATATGTAGCTTACTACTCTAAAGGATGACTTCAGTGGAATTAAAAAAAAGTACAAATTGGAAATAGCTATAGTATAGAAAATAAGGATCTTAATGTGATATAAATGTCAAGAGCCTTTGCGATCTGAAAAAAAAAATCCTTTCATTTTGAAAAAAAAAAAAAGAAAAAGGCTTACCATTTTAGGAAAAATATGTAGGAAAATGTAAGGGTGTTGTCTGTTAAAGGGGATTAAATTTTTTTTAATCTTACACACAAAAACCGTATATAATATCCATAAGGAGAAATTAGTATGTATTTGTTCACTTTTTACTTCAACATAAAGGTATGTCCTTTTTTTATATATTCAGAAGACATTCAGAAAACATGAAGTATATATTGGGATTCAAAATTTCGATAATTTTCAAACAATAGATATGGCACAAAGTATCAAATGGAAATTCCAGGAAGTCATAACAAAAGAAGTGCGTTTTATTGCATTAAAAAATCTTTATTTATTTTTGGAGAGAGAGGGAGCAGGGGAGGGACAAAGAAGAGGAGAGAATCCCAAGCAGGATCTGCACTGTCAGCACAGAGCCCAACATTGGGCTCGAACCCACCAACTATGAGATCATGACCTGAGCCGAAACCAAGAGTCAGACACTGAGCCATCCAGGGACCCTTAATTTTATAGCATCTTTAAACCCCAATCTCATTTGTGTGTGTGTGTGTACGCGTTTGTGCTTTTGGTTAACATTTAGTACACAAAGCTTAAAATATCTACATGTCAGTGTTTTTCCATCTTCCTTAGTAATGGACTCTTACATTTTAGTTGTAAGACTTTAGTTGTAAGACCAGACTAGACTATTTTTCCCACCTCCCCCTGTAGCAAGGTCAAGACCCGGACTGCATTAGGCGGTGGGCACACCTTCCAGTAAGTATCCTTCAGGGGGAAAGTGTGTGTTTTTGTGTCGTTTCCTTCATCCTTCTGGCTGGGCAGGGCCCTGGAATGCAAGCAGGGGTCTTGGGCCCTGGTACGTCAGCTACTTCGAATGGCTGAGCAGTGAGGTGGATGATCCTGAGAACCTGATCCTACAGAGGACTTTGATTACCTATGAGAGAGTATTTCCTGATTGGTGATTAGAAAAATGAAACTGAGTGGCTTATACGGAGTGAGGGGGTGATGGAAACAGAAGCATAGAATACAGACTACTCCTTCAAGATGCCTCACAGTGAAGCCAAGGAGATGTGGGCAGCAGTCTGTGAGAGAGAGGCAAGGTTGGGAGTAGGTCATGCCTTGTCTGGGTGGGAATACAACAATGGAGAATCTGGAATATTTATAGTCTGAGTCCAAGAGAGAGGTACCTGGGAAGAGGGAGAAAACCTAAACAACTATTGGAAGAAAAAAAGAGTGACTGGGAGGGAATAGAATCCAAAGCCAACAGAGAAGAGGCTAGTCTCCTGTGGCCAAAGGGAAGAACGGGCACAGATAAAGACAAATTGGGAAGTGCAGGAATGGAGACCGTGTAGCTCCAGCTGTTTTCTGGAAATTAAGAAACAAAACAAATCTTAAGAAGGAGAGTAGACAGGGTATGAAAAATCCTCAAGGGATTAGAAAAACAAGCAAACTGCAGATAAGAATTGAGCATTTCCTGGGCTCCTGGGTGGCTCAGTCGGTTAAACGTCTGACTCTTGATTTCCGCTCCGGTCATGATCTGATGGTTCGTGAGTTCAAGCCCCACATTGGGTTCCATGCTGACAGTGTAGCACCTGCTTGGGATTCTCTCTCCCTCTCTCTCTGCCCCTCCCCTAATTGTGCTCTCTCTCTCTCTCTCTCTCTCTAAGATAAATAAACTTTAAAAAAAGAAAAACAGAATTGAGCCTTTCCAAGGTCCTACCTGAGACTGGCCAAAAGGACGTATCATCAGCCAATGAGCAAAGCAGTGTGATATTCTTCAGCAGTGCTTCGCAACTTAGAAATTAGTCGGTTAGAATGAATCATTAGGCTGTTATAGAATAGACTACTTCAAGGCTTATGCAGCAGACGATCAAAGGGTTGGTGGAAATGAGTGTGTCGATGACAGTGTGGTTGAAATAATAAGCCATAAAGTCCAGACAAGTTAGGAAATGAATTGGAATAAGGAGGGTGGAGAGACTGGTTAAATGGAGACAAGGAAGTGAGTTCAGGTGCAGTCCTGCTGACAGGGAGGAGTGGTGGTGGAAGGAGGGAGCTGGGAAGTTCACGGGGCGGGGCGGTGGGGGGAAGGCAGGAGGTCAGAGGGGCAGCAGAGCCCAAGGGGTGAAGGCAGAGAAGAGCAAAGTTCACATCACGCACGGTTTTGGAAGGAACAGGTTTAAAGAAGGAAATTGGTCGGGGGGCCAACTGGTCTCAGAGGCCATGGCTGTAAACGGAACACCAGTAGCAGGGAGACATGCAGTGTCTGGAAATAAGAGCTGGCCAACCAGCTAGGAAGAGGCTTCGCGTTGGTATCTTTCAGGATTTTTCTGTAAACGTAAAATCTGGAAGATATGCACCGTTAGCTCCATTTAATGGGTAAGTTTTAGAAAAAGTTTGGAGCACTGTCAGCTAATTGTGAATGACAGATGTTGAGTGCTTACAATGATTCTTTTCCCGACACTAACGAGGACATCTTAGTAGTTCGGACCGAACCGCACAAGCCCTCCGTGCTATTGATTGTTTACTTTTTTCTTGTTCCAGTAGAGGGCACTCAAAGCTCAAATAAATGCATGCAATCGTTTTATGGCAATTGTTTTTATGTAATTAAAGCTCATATTGAAATGAAAACGAGAAATCCTGATTTAGTGAGACTTAATTACTAGTCATACGTGTAAATTTCACTAACACGAGATGAGATCTTGTAAGTGATCACATGAGAACATGTCTCCCCAGACACTGTCAGCACACACTGAACGTAGGAGGAAAAAATCTCTTGCCTGTGAGACAAGATGGGACTTTCTAAAGGCAGGCCCACAACGGACCCCTGACCCCCAAGTTTCATTTTCATTCCCATCTGACTTCTTCGAGAGGGATCTTAAATAATGTGGAAATAATCCTGCAGGCTACTGGACAAATATCCTTCAGTGAAAGTCATCTGAGAACGCGCTAATAGAACAAAGGTGACTAAGACAAGAGAAAACCCTTTGCTGGCAGATCTGGGCCACAAATGAGTGAGGTGGCTCAGAGGGAGGCGGTAGCCACTGTGTCCAGCCCATGAGGGGTTCTTAGAGAAGCTTCCAGAAGACCTTGCATTTCAGAGACAGCTGTGAAAATCCAAGTACTTACTATTAGGACTTGAGGGAAGACAATCTCCCCAGCACAAGATTAGCCTTGCGTGGCTTTGACTGCCAATTTGGCAGAATTACCGTGGACGATGGGAACAGTGGTAACGTGGCTGTCAGTACATTTCGTCAAAGATTCTCCTGGAGGAGTTAGACCTCGGGGTCAAGTGATTCTGCAGCGATGGTCTTTTCCACAAAGGGGGCTGCCATGATCCAAGCACAGCAGCTTTTCCAAACACAGAGGACATTTTGGTTTGGCTTTACGTCTTCTGTCGGAATTAAGGGTTACTTGCAGGCAGTGAGTGGGAATCACTTCCAGCATCCTGTAATAATGATGATCTATCAATAAGAATTAGCTTCTTAGGTAGTATGCAGGCTGCTAAAGGGAAGAGAGGACTCTCCCACAAAAAAAAAGTCTTCTTGGCAGAGATCGTGGAGCTGGCATTACAAAGAGTATGTTATGGCTTTATGACTTATTTATAACAGATTTTTTTCTGTAAAGCACTGTTACAAGACTCTGAAACTTTACGATTTAAACAACTCCCCTTACCTGCCCCCACCCTCACCAGACGCAGCCTTCCTAGTACTCATAAACTCGGTCCTGTCTCTTCTGGATACCTTAGTGCTGGGATTCTTCAGTCCTACACATGCATTAACTCCCTTACGCTCAGGATGCAAATGCCAGTGGGGCAAAGGTCCGAGAAGCTATGCAAAATGGAATTTTTTTAAAAGCACTTTCTCTTCTTCTTAATAACATGACAGTACAAGATAAAGGATTTATCCTTTAAGACCCTGAGGGTGTGCAAACATCAATAATGAAAATCAAACAACTTTAAGCTTGTGGAGTTAAATATAGAATATATATTTATGGCTTTGTTGTAATTGTTGGGCACGTCTCGCCTTGCCATATATTGTTGACAGACCAGGCGGCAGCTGTCTCATTGTTTATTGTTTTTCTCTGCTTTCTGACATTGGCTTGATTTATAGTTGTAGGCGATAAATTACAAGGTTGAATCTAGTTTCTAACCCTCTGGCTAAAGATTTCCCATTACCTGGTTAGGCAAGCTAAATATTTTATTTAAAATAACCTCAAAATCATACTAAATGAAAATCCTTCCAATGAAAGTGAATACCGATGGTCTTGAAATTAACGAGCCCCACCCATGTGACCGCTTGGTAGAGCGAAAAAACGTATAGCAGTCCCGTCAGCAAGTCTGGCTTCTATAATTTAAGCAAGCCACATCTTCTCTGTGAGTCTGCAGTGTTACTCCTTCTCCAACCCAGCCAAACATTCTCGATGCCTCTAGAGATGATGTTTGTAGCACTTAGGATGCATTCTGCTGAAAGAAACAAAAGGCCTGGCTAAAGATGACTTAATAAATAAAGACGTGTATGATCTGGTTTTTTTTTTTTTCCTTTTTTAAAAAATTGATTTTAATTCAAGTTAGTTAACATAGAGTGCAGTACTGGTTTCAGGAGTAGAACCCAGTGATTCATTGCTCACATATAACACTTAATGCTCCTCCCAGTAAGTGCCCTCCATAATGCCCATCACACATTTAGCCCATCCTCCCACCCCCACCCCTCCAGCCACCCTCAGTGTGTTCTCTGTATTTAAGAGTCTCTTATGGGGCGCCTGGGTGGCGCAGTCGGTTAAGCGTCCGACTTCAGCCAGGTCACGATCTCGCCATCCGTGAGTTCGAGCCCCGCGTCAGGCTCTGGGCTGATGGCTCAGAACCTGGAGCCTGTTTCCGATTCTGTATCTCCCTCTCTCTCTGCCCCTCCCCCGTTCATGCTCTGTCTCTCTCTGTCCCAAAAATAAATAAACGTTGAAAAAAAAATTAAAAAAAAAAAAAAAAAGAGTCTCTTATGGTTAAGGCACGTATGATCTTACCTAATAGGAAGTCTGGGCGCAGGGTAATTTCCAGGGACCTTCACTTGGTAGCTCAGTGATGTCAGCTGGCCTGCAATAAACTTGTCTTTAAAGTCACAAGATGACTGCCATCAGTATCACATCCTCACACAGTGACATTCACAGATAGGAAAATGGGTATTTTTCTTATTTCCATTTTCTTAAGGTCAAGGAACACTTTTCCAGAAGTTCCAGACTTCACGCACTGACCAGAATTGTACAATGTGTCCATCCCTTGGTGAATCACCAGTCCAGGAAACAGAACAACCATAGTTAGCCTGGATCAATCATCATCCGTGACCTGCAGCAGGACAGCGTCAGCATGCCCAGGAATACAAGGGGAGCATGAACAAGTCAGTGTTCAGAGAGGTGAAGGTGAAGGCCAGGGAGGGTTGCGTAGATGATGTGCACCGTCTGTTGCTCTCTCTCAGGCTCTGCGCACATGGAAACATGCACACAAGACTCACTCACTTGTAGGTTTCAGAGTGGCACAGTAAGTACCCCAAACCCAAACGACAAATCTTTCTATCCAAGTAACACAATTCCATTCAGTAGAGACTGCCTTCTTTACTCCGCAGCCTGAAAATGACCCTGTTTGGAACGTATTCCCAGTTCGCTCCAAGCACTTGAGAGCACAGATTAAATTCTATAAGCAATATCTCCTAAACCTACCGAATTTAATTGAATCCTGATCCCTATAACTAATCACTGAAAAGGCATGACACTCCATGATATGGATTAAGGGGGGAAACCGTTCCATCATTACTGCTTAAGCTTTACTAAATGGTGATAGTGTGGGAGGAGAGAAGAATGCTATGTTGCTTCTAGACCTCATCGTGGTCAAATTGTAAACTTCAGATAATCAGTTTTTACTGTCCTCGTGGCTTCATAATTTCCTTCCAAAAAGATCCAGAAGTCTCCCTCTACCAGGTTATTTCCCCCTCTTTCCATTTCAGGGAGCCTTTTCAATTCAAGATGGTTTTGCCTATGACCAACATGACGCTGTCTTCCCTTCTCTCGTGTGAATGGTAACACAGATAAGATAGTTCATGATTAGGAGACATGTCACGTGGCTCTCACTCTGTATTTTTTAATCTAAGGCTTCATTTTTTTCTGTCTGAAATCCTCTCGTTACTGGTGATGGAAAGAAAATGGAGCCTCTCTGTTGGCATGGGGCTGGAGTTCCTTCCCAGCTAAGTCAACCCGAACTGGAGCGCAATGTAGAGTTTGAGGAGATCATCATTCTAGAAGAGCATCTGTGTTCACAAATTATAAGAGAGCTGAGGTTCCAAATACCAGAAGGTGAGTCAGGATGTTCTCAACAGGCAGAGAAGCAGGAGAGCGACAGGTGTCAGCTGGGAAATGGATCTGAACATTCAGAGTCAGGGCGGTGTGAGCAAGAGAAAACACAGGAGGATCAAGGGGACAGAGAGAGAGAAGGGAACCAAGCAATTGATGTATATGCCTGGCTCAACCAGGAGTCTGGATAAAAACAGTCTTCCAAATCATTTGCACCATAAAATTATTGCAGTTTTGAGACTGTTAATGAAGAAAATAGAATGCACTTCTAGGGGTGCCTGGGTGGCCTCAGTTGGTTAACCATCTGACTCTTGGTTTTGGCTCAGGTCATGATCTCACGGTTTCATGGGTTCAAGCCCCATGTCAGGCTCTGTGCTGACAGTATGGAGCCTGCCTGGGATTCTCTCTCTCTCTCTCTCTCTCTCTCTCTCTCTCTCTCTCCCTCTCTCTTTCTCTCTCTGCACTTCCCTTACTTGTGCTGTCTCTGTCTCACTCAAGATAAATAAATAAAGTTAAGAAATGCATTTCTATTTTTTTTATTTTTATTTTTGGAACTCTTAGGGTAGTTGCTTTGGGATCCAAAGCTATTTATTGTCGTAGTAATGTGAGGTTCTGTCAGCAACCTTTTTTTCTGGTATTTTAACCTCCTCTTACTCGAGATTCTTTCTAGAGTTTGTTGTGTCTGCCTTCCTATTTTCGCTACAGATTAAGGTATGCTCTCTTACTGGGCATCACAAAGGAGCAGCCTGGAGTCGCTACACATATAGGTTTGAGTTCAGATGACAATTTAGTCTACACATTCACATCCTATAGAGCAGTTAAACTCTATTTTCTTCTATGTGCTGATACTGAAAAGAGTCAGAACATTTGCAACAGAGATATATAGAATATCATAAAATATGATTATTATATTACATTTTAATTACATCATATTTTATAAATATATACTTATAAATATATAAAAATACAAAATATATATCAGTTAGAGAAGGTCTGTGGCTTTAGCTAATAGAAAACTTGACTAATATAAACTTGGGGCATCTGGGTGGCTCAGTTGGTTGAGCGTCTAACTCTTGACTTCTGCTCAGGTCATTATCTCATGGTCATGGGATCAAGCCCCGTGTTGGGCTCTGTGCTGAGTGTGGAGCCTGCCTGGAGAGAGCCTGCCTCTCTCTCTCTCTCTCTCTCTCTCTCCCTCTGCCCCTCTCCCTGGCTCATGCATATGAGCTTTCTCTCTCTCTCTCTCTCAAAGTAAAATCTTTAAAAAACAAAACAAACAAAACAAAACAAAAATATAAGCTAGTCTTATTCAGTTTAATACTACTGGAGACAGTCCAAGAACTGCCTTTTTCTCTTTTTGCTCTGCCATTCTCACCATCATGGCTTATTGCCTCGATGTCAAAAAATGGCTGCTCCAGCTTAACCATCCCATCTGTGTTCAAGGCCAGAGGTAAAGGAAATTACTGGTACAACCTATCCCTTTATCAGGAAAGGATCAGCTTCTTTGGCCGGAATTGAGTCACATGGATATTGCTAGCTGCAAAGAGAGCTAGAAAAGTGTGTATTTAATTCTTTTAGCTTTGGGGCGCCTGGGTGGTTCAGTCAGTTAAGCATCCGACTTCAGCTCAGGTCATGATCTCGTGGTTTGTGAGTTCGAGCCCTGCGTCAGGCTCTGTGCTGATGGCTGAGCTCCCGGAGCCTGCTTCAGATTCTGTGTCTCCCTCTCTCTCTGCCCCTCCCCCACTCATGCTTTGTCTCTCTCTGTCTCTGAGCTTTCACGAGCTCTCTCTGCTTTGATGAGCATGCTGTCTCTCTAAATGGCTAAACTTAAAAAAAAAAAAAACCTAATTTCTTTGCTTCTTTGCCTTCTTATTATTCTTTACTTATGCCTATATTTCCATAATAGAATTTCAGACATCTTCTAAAGGTATGTAAATTATTATGAAGTAACCAGAGTTCAAATTGGAGCAAAGGATTAAGGATGATTAGCTGAACCTATTATTGTAATCATTTCACAATGTATGTAAGTCAAACCATCATGCTGTATGCCTTAAACATACACAGTGATTATTTTTGTCAATTATTTCTCAATAAAACTGGGGGAAAATTTTTAAAAAAGAATAAGGATGGGAGCCAATTGGAATCAGGAATTTGACTAAAAATGCACCCCTTGTTGAGGTAAATATATAGTATGGGTAGGCCCAAAATTTGCCTTTGTCTCTCCTTATCTTTTGCCTTATGTTCCCTCTAAGAGGGACCCTTCCAGGTCTCCTTCAGTTGTGATTGGAATGAGCTCTCGTGGGTCCGGGAGCAAAATCAGCTGGAAAAGCAGGTGTCCATGCATGGGTGACCTTCTCTTTCCTGAGTTACTGCAGCCACTTCTTGGGACCAAGGTCTTCATGGCTGCTCAGCCATTTGAAGTGTTTTTTCAGTGCTCCTCCTGTTGAGGAGAGTTTATTATTATTATTCAGTTGATAAACACTTTTGATTACTTTCTCTCTTGGGTTAAAGGAGAAAGGAGAGAGACATATTAACTGAGGACTTACAAGGTATCAAGGACTGCCTCTGTGTCTCCCCGTGGCTCCCACAATCTACTTGCTGGCTTGGAGGAAGTCACGTATTGTAGGCAGAGAGGCTGAGGTTCAATGAGGTTGAGTTATGTTTAAACCCAGTCAATGGCAGAGGTAGGTTTAGAGCTTGGATCTGACTCTGAAGCCAGAGGTAGGTTTAGAGCTTGGATCTGACTCTGAAGCCCACGCCTACCCATTATGCTGCTTTAAAGGAACTGCATTTATCCATAAAACCAAGGTCCACCATCAGAGCTGGACATCTGAGGCTCAACCATTCTCTCCTATTCTCTCTGCTCCCCAACCAGCTTCTCTGAAGGCTGTTCTAGAAAGATTCCCAGGCTTAGAATTAGAAGGTTTGTTTACCACTTCCTGCTCTTTTACTTAATAGCTGTGTGGGTTGGGTAATTCACTGAAGCCTCCTGAAGCCAGGTTTACTCATTCACAAAGAGAGGATGATGACAGTGCCCCCAGCACTTCATGACTGGGGTGCCAGGAGGGTAGGGAATGGTGTAAAACTCAAGCTAGATCCTCTTTGTGGTACACACCTTGAAAGAAACATAATCTTTAATCCCATTCCATGCATTGTTTTATTTATTTACTTATTACGGGACTCTCAAGATGTTGTTAAAGAGAAAATACTACTTCTCTGTTGCTTTTCAGGCCCCAGTTCATTTGTTTAGGAGAATCTGACCTTCCTGTCTAGGAAAACTCTGACTCCACAAACACTCAGTAGCCTATTCATGGCACTCACCCAGTTGTAATCAAACAATCATCTGTTTAATGTCTGCCTTCTTCCTGCATGAAAGGGGTGGTTGCCTGCTTTATTTTGGACCTCTGTTCCCAGCACCCACTACTCTGGTTGGTTAGAGGATACCGAGAACAACATCAACAATGTTGCCATGTTGAGAAACTACTCAGACAACTCCTGAAATCTAAGGGAGTGCATTTCTCCTAGCCTGTATTACCTGCCACAGGGTACTTACTTTGGAAAGGGAGAGCTTTTTGGGTTAAGTCAGAGGTAAACAGTTTTTGACTCACACATCTCATATGACTGAGCCTACACATAGCCATTAGAGCAAGAATCAAGGCTGGAGAAGTAAGCTCAGGAACCATTGGATAAAGTAGATCATTACTGATTGGCATTTTAGTGTCTCCCTAAAACACAAATTGCCTATCCACTGCATTTACTCACAGACAAGGACATGCACACTTGCACCCCTCGAGGCGGGTTTCCCATTGTGCTGGGAACCTCTGAAGAGCATTCTTTGGGAAGCAGGTCAACTTTGGAAAGCCAGCTAATTCTCTTGCAGACCCTGCAGGGATGGAAGCCACTGTGCAACCACAGAGCCGGGCAGTCTCTGGATCCAGTCCTCTGTTTCCCTAGTCCTCTGACTCAGCACTGTTTCCAAAATTTAGAGAAAAAAAGATTTAATAAGTGGAAAAAATTATTTCCCAGTAATGAATAGACGCAAAGCAAAACCAGCTTATACCCAGAATCCAGGAACATATTTTTGGATCTGGCTACCTGGAAATAAGACATTTGAAGTAGGGTCCTCTTGGCCTGACTGCCCAACCAGCAGCACAGTTCAGGGAGTGTAGGGCACAGGACAGGCACCAGGCTGATGCTCAAAAAGAAAATGGAAACATTCAAAGGAAGCAGTAGGAACATTTTTTTTTTTTTTTTTTTTTTGACTGTGCAGCCAATCAAGCAATGGAAACATTTGGGACTCCCTAAATAGAAACATTCAGGAGAAAAGTGAGATGGAACACACATTCCCATTGTCATTATGAAGCAGTGTTTATTGAGTGTGGACAGGGCGCGAGGTAGCTCTCCAAACGCAGAGGCACCCCCAGTTCCTGTGGAAAAGTGTGCAGAAGACTGCATGTTGGCAGCTCCCGGCTGTGGCAGAACCCGTGACTCATGACGACCCTGCTGGCTGGCCGAATCTGTGGCTCTGTGGCAAGCTTACAAACTCTTGAGGTGCTTCCTGCTCAGAAAACTGTGCCTTGGGCTGGTTATGAAACAGGAATATTAATTACTATTGTGATCGTTAATGGGGAGTTCTAATAATTAATGCACTTAAGGTTCTATGTGGTATTTGACTTGTTACCATGTTTTAAAACATTACGAATCAGATGACTCTTCTCTCTTGGGTGTTTGATGAATTGTGATTGGTAATAACAGCTAACTCATGATGTCACTCTGAACAGAAACAGGCTGGTTAACAGAAAATGGCATGAACACGGGGATACAGGATGGAAAGTTACATAGGAGATAGAAAGGTAAAGTCTAGAGAGGCCTTTGTTCTTGTCCAGATCGTATTGCATATTAAAATAATCTTACTCAGGGCACCTGGGTGGCTCAGTCAGTTGGGTGCCCGACTTCGGCTCAGGTCACGATCTCATGGCTGGTGAGCTCGAGTCCCATGTCAGGCTCTGCTCTGACAGCTTGGAGCCTGGAGCCTGCTTTGGATTCTGTCTCCCTCTCTCTCTCCTCCCCCTCTTGTGCTCTATCTCTCTGTCTCTATCTCTGTCTCCATCTCTCTCTCTCAAAAAGAAATAAACATTAAAGAATGAATAAAATAAAATAAAATAAAATAAAATAAAATAAAATAATCTTACTGTAATACCAAAGGGGGAAAATTGGTTGATCAAAATGCACCATAAAAGCCTGGAATAAATATCTGCCTTTCTTTAGAATCATTTACTGATGGAAAATAGGAACACAGTTGACTTGACTCATTGTTTCACGGAGAAACCGTAATCTCGATCCACCTTTTGGTGACCTTCAATATCAATAACCAAACCAAGAATCTGGGGGGATAGTTTCATTAACTCTCATATCACTGGGGCCTAAGAGGACAAACTATGCACTGACCCATGAAATAAAGCAGCACTTATCAGCAGGCATAAGAAAGGAAATTATTTTATTCCTCCCCAAGTTCTGGCTCCTGGCTAGTGAACTGAGCGTCCATTTTCACTGCATAAGTAGAGCTTTCCAATGAGGCTAACATATGGTCCTTTTCCCACCTTTCCCCTCTTTTTCTATCTTTTTTAACCTTTTTTGCACCAATTGTGGAACTGTCACTTCCAGAAAACAAGGGCAGACGCTGACACTGGAATTATAATCTCCTTGCTAAATCTCTGGAAATATCATTCCCTTGGTAAAGCACTCCTGAAGAGTTAGAAATGGAAGTACCTCTATAAAAGGGCCTTGGGAATTATAGTTTTTCATATATACCATTGGTTCAAGGTATCACAAAACCAGTCATCTTCAGAACACTTGTCAGATCCTACGAGTTACTAATGTTCTTCCTTCCAGAGTATTTTAGCACATCACATAAGTCAGAGAACAGAACCAAAGAATCCACATATCCTGTCTAATTGCAAACATCATATAGGAATGGTTCTCTTTGCAACTGAAGATGAAGAGGGGGGAAAAAAAAGACCAACATAAAAACTAAGTTGAAAACAGAAAGTACCCATAATATTTGACATTCAGCGGAAAATTATTTGTCCTCCAATTATTTACCAATACAATTATTTAGAAATTTGGTATCCTAAAGCAGTCTAAGTAAAAGTTACTGAAAAAGGTGTAATAACAAATAATAGAATAATTTTGGCTTTAGAAAGAAATAAAGAATGAAGAAAGAGCTAAGTGAGACGAAAAAGGATTGTAAAGAAACCACATTTGCCAGAGCAGAGTGAAAATCTTTACTAGAGGCTATAAAGAACAAATTCCATACTGAATGAAATTCAAGATTGCCGAGAGTGGCACACTTCGGTGACTCTTCCAGAAAGAAGAAACATACCAAGAGATAAACATAGAGAGGAAAGATATGGGATTCCTGAAATGCAAAGCCAAGCTAGGAGTGATAGATGTGTCTGGAGAGGATATCAAACTAATTGCAAGAAAACTTTCTTGAACTGAAAGAAACATCTGAATGTACAGATTGAAAATGGCTAAATCGGTTTCAGAGAATGTTAATAAAAAGAATCACATATGATTCTATCATGATGAGTTTTTGAATTATGAAGATTAATAAGAATTATGAAGAGCTTATAAACATCCTTGAAGAAAATAAGAGGGTAGTAGCAAGGTAACTTTGAAAGCAACAAAAAAATCAAGCTGACTTAAGACTTTTCCAGAAGCAAACACCTGATGGCCACAGAGAGGGAACAATAGAGTGTTAAGATTAAGACATTATTGCCAGAGAACTGGATTCAGTCAAGTTTTCATTCATATGTGACAACCCAGAAAGGTATTCTGTGATATACGGAAGTTAATAAAACGTGTTATCACACATATTTTTGAAGAATGGCTTATAGACAGATACCACAGTACAGTTATGAGTTACAGTACAATTATGAACGAAGGCTGGTGATGGGTATTTGCAAAACTTATTGTTTCCAGGGTGATTGATAAAACTCTACAAGATATTGACTTATATGCCAAGAAAACCCTGGGAAACTACAGGTGATGAAATGTTTGGTCTCTATATTTAGAGAAACTAGGATTTAGCTAGATTAAGTGGTATGTCTCAGAAGCTCAGTAATACAAATGGAATGAGGACTCACATCCTCTGAATCTTGATGCAGAGGGCAGTGGTTGTCATTTAGTGTTACTTCTTTCTATTTTGATTTAACTTTAGGAAGTTTCTATAATAAAACAAAAGGGAAAAGAAAGTCAGCCTGAATGGTTGATCATGTTTAAAATAAATTCCTCTTTTCTTTTCCAGGATTAGGTTAGTGCCTATCTTTCATCAGAATTTTCTCTAGATTCCAATCATAATCTTGTCAACACAACAAGAAAGGCCTTCAACAATGATGGGTTCTGACCTTTAAGATCCTTGGTGAGTATCAGGCCCTGCTCTAGGCCCCAGGGCCAATTCTCCTAGGTATAGAGGACTAAACCAAACAAAATCATGTGCTCATACCTCTTCCCATCAAGAATTAGGTTTGGGGACAGACAGACCTACCTAGACTACAGCAAAGGATGCCTTTTCTCATCTGGTAATTAACATACCAGCTTCGGTAATTAACACATCTCACCTTCACTACAAGGGGACAATGTAGGATCGCCAGGCGTGAGGAAAACCAAAGATGCAAAAGAGGAACAGAAAAACTACTGGTGGAGAAAACAAACTATTAAGGGCACAGAATAGAAAGTGTCTTTCCTAAGGCCACCTTTCAAAAGTGTCAAAAGTTCTAAGTGTCCTCAGATCTATTTTAGAAGAAATTAACCCAAAGACATAAAAGAAACCGAAACAATGCAAAAGCTTTTACAAACTAAAAACATAAGGTAAAACAGAAGCGAGGGAAGGGCTAGAAGGTAAAGTTGAAGGTGGTTCTCAAAATGCAGGGCAAAGATAGGGACAAACATGAAAGAGAAAAGAAAGAAGGAAACAATGGGAGTGTTAACCCCAAAGTTCCAACAGTCGGGGGCTGTAGTGGCACAGTTTGCTTCTGTTGTGGTGGTGGAAGTTGTTATTGTTTATGTATTAGTAAAAATAATAGCTAACATTTGTTAGGGTTTTCATTTGTTGAGGGTTTTCATTGTACTGGCATCTGGGCTAACCCGGGACGTCTTGTTTTATTATCCTACCAGCTTTTGAATAGAACCATGGGGTTATAGCAGAGAAATATTTAGAAGGTAAATGATTACGATGTGGTTATTGAATGTATTTAGTTGCGGGGAAGAGAACGCCGGTTAAGGGGTAACTCTTGGCTGGTTGAATAGTAACAACTGAGATCAGCAATGCAAAAGCAGGAGCTGGTTTGGAAAATTAGAATATGTGTTCAGTTTCAACTTGTTGAGCTGAAGTTGCCTGAAGACCGTCAGAAGGAAGAAGATCAGTAGAAGTTTGGCTTAATGAGCCTGACACTCAGAGAAAAGGCTAGGTCAGAGAGAGCTATAGGAATCACCCACTTATCAGTTGAAGCCAGAGTGGATAAATCACCCAAAGAGTCTGGGTGTAGACAGAGAAGAGCTGGAGACCAAGGACAAAGCAGCCTGAGGGACAGACTAGGGAGGAGTGCTCAGTGAGTGGGCAGCCTGGGCCCAGGGTGGCAAATGGCCGTGGGACAAGAGAGGCCTGGGCAGGAAGTGGCCAAGGGCAGGCACAGGTGTACTGGACTTTTCGACGCAGAGGATTATTGGCAGGTGGTATTTGTCAGAACAATTTTAATGTCATTCTGAGCACAAGCCAGATAACAGCTGAAGAACGAATGAGAAATGAATTAGTCAAGTTCTTTGTCTGCTTCACGTGTGGATTGAATGAATCGGCCTATATCAGTAGATATTACACGATTGACAGGTACTGTCTGCGAGTATTTAGCAAATTGCCTGGGATATAACATATGCTCAACAAATTCAGTAGAGACAGATAGATAGAGATATTGATGGTTAAAAAAAAATTTATTAGTTTTCTTTATTTTTGAGAGGCAGAGAGAGACAGAGCGTGTGTGGGGCAGGGGGGCAGAGAGAGAGGGAGACACAGAATCAGAAGCAGGCTCCAGGCTCTGAGCTGTCAGCACAGAGCCCGATGCGGGGCCCGAACTCATGAACCATGAGATCATGACCTGAGCCGAAGTCGGACGCTCAACCGACTGAGCCACCCAGGCGCCCCAGATATTGATGTTTTAAACCAGTGTATTATAGTGATTGGGTGTATAAATTTTGGATCTGGATGGACTTGAATTTGTAGTTTAGCTCTGCCACTGTGTAGCTGTGTAAACTTGGACAAGCCACTTTGTTTCTTTAAAAAAAAAATCTGTTTTAACATTTATTATTTATTTTTGAGAAAGAGAGAAACAGAGCGTGAACAAGGGAGGGCTAGAAAGAAAGGGAGACACAGAATCCGAAGCAGACTCCAGGCTCTGAGCTATCAGCACAGAGCCTGATGCGGGGCTCAAACCCCTGAGCCACAAGGTCATGACCTGAGCTAAAATTGGATACTCGATGACTGAGCCACCCAGGTGCCCCTAAGTCACTTTGTTTCTACATCTTCTTTTTCTTGTACAATGATTTATGGGTATCATTCATCGTTTTTTTTTTTTTTCTATTATGAATGGTAGATTAGTTTGTGGATATTTGTTTTGTCATCAGGATGAGCTCTCATGTTCATATGTGAATGGATACAATCAGGGTTCATCTGGTCATGCAATGTTGAATACAGTTTAGTTTAATATTGGTTTGAATTTGTTCTAGCATGCTCTCTTCCCCATAAGAAAGTAGGAAGCCAGGTCTTTTGTATACCTTTGCCTTGGGTATTTCTGCAGGCAGACCCCTGTGAAATTTGGAAGATGCAATGGTGGGGGTCCAGAATAGGATGTGAAGACAGGACATGGCCCAGGGCAGAGAAGAGAGGTGGATGAAGGTGGGCACCCACCGCGAGGAGCAGTGGACCCTTGCAGGAGAGTGGGCAGTGTCCCGAGAGACTGGCAAGGTCTCAGTCCTTGCAGGACCTTGTGGCCGACACAATGGTGTCCTAGCACTGGGCAGTTGGGGACCTATGAATAGAGGGGCTTTCCTTTGGCTAAGATGCAGGAAATGGAATGAGGGGGAAGCAAAGAGTGGTAACGGAGATATGATTCACCATTGATTTGTGGTAATTTGAGAGCTAAAGGAACAGCCTGTGTCTTTTTTTTTATTATTTTTTTTTAATGTTTATTTATTTTTGAGACAGAGAGAGACAGAGTGCAAGTGGGGGAGGGGCAGAGAGAGAGAGGGAGACACAGAATCTGAAACAAGCTCCAGGCTCTGAGCTGTCAGCACAGAGCCCGGCGCGGGGCTCGAACCCACGAACCGTGAGATCATGACCCGAGCCGAAGTCGGACGCTCAACCGACTGAGCCACCCAGGCGCCCCAAACAGCCTGTGTCTTGCACATGAATCTGTGCACTGAAAAATCCCACCTGCAGCACACTCATACTATCTACCAAGAAATAAATGTAACTTGTTCCTGCTTTCCTGAGATTTGCCCACTATTTTTATTTCTTGCCTTATGACGCTGGCCAGAACTTGCAAAATAATTAAGAGGCCACAACTTAAGAATGAAGAACAATTTAGCCACGAGCTGCCAAGACCAGGACATCTGAGGGGGGGCACAAGCGAGACAGATGGTGATCCTTTTATTCATTCCAGCCTACAGACTGGAAAACTAGGTGAACTCTCCCACCACCCCCCACCCACCCACCTCTTCCCTCCACTTCCCAGGTGCAGGGACAATTGGGAGACTCCAAATAGAGTGAGGTTCATTCACTGGCATATAGTGAATTGAAGGCTCATGGTAGAAATTCAGTGCAATTATAAGAAACCAAAGGAAGTTACCTATCTTGACCACCAAGATACATAGCTTAAGGGGCGCCTGGGTGGCTCAGTCGGTTGAGCGTCCGACTTCGGCTCAGGTCATGATCTCACAGCTTGTGAGCCCGAGCCCTGCGTCGGGCTCTGGGCTGACAGCTCAGAGCCGGGAGCATGCTTCGGATTCTGTGTCTCCCTGTCTCTCTGCCCCTAACCCACTCGCATTCCATCTCTGTCTTTCTCAAAAATAAATAAACGTTCAAAAATGATTTTTTAAAAAAGGTACATAAAGATTCACTCTCACTCTTACTTCAATGCTTCCAGAAATTTCTACTTTGTGTGATATCCTCATGAAAGCAGGTATGGCAAAACAAGTTGAAAGGTACGATACTAACCAGGGACTCCTCAATTAAAATTACTTTCATCTTTACTTCTCTTCAATAGCTGCCAATACAGGTCATCATTACACATAAAAGTTTTCATATGTCATGATAAATGAGTATACAGATACCATATATGTTGTATTTCAAGTATGAAAATTTAAGGTCAATTAATTTTCGTCAGTCTTTCTCACCATCCCAAACAAGACCTTCGGAGAGCTGTCCTTCACAGTAATCCCATCCAATGGGCTCTGTGCTTGCTCCCACCCCTCCTCCTCTGGATGTGCTTGCTCCCACCCCTCCTCTTTTGGATGTGCTAGCTCCCACCCCTCCTCCTCTGGATGTGCTTGCTCCCACCCCTCCTCCTCTGGATGTGCTTGCTCCCACCCCTCCTCTTTTGGATGTGCTAGCTCCCACCCCTCCTCCTCCCATGGCGCCCACTCACTTTGCTCCACTGTGAATAAGCTACCACTCTGTTTTCACCCTAAATGCTTACCCCCTCCCCCCACCTAATCTCTGACATTGGGTCCTCCACGGATGTTCTTGCTCCAATCAAGCATGCCTCCTTTCCTGCAGCTCCTAGATCCTTGAGAGCGTGGGGTTGGACAGGAGCCACCCAGGATTCTTATTGCTATCCACTGCTGCTCTAAGTAAGAAGGCAGTTGAGTGTAGAAGTAACGTGCATAGACCTCAGTGGGGTTAAAATCCTTGCTCCACCAGAGCACATCCATGGACAGGTTATTTGGTCTTTCAAAGCCTCTGTGGTTTCATTTGTCAATGGCAATAATAAGAAAACCTACTTCAGACGGTTGCTCAAAGGACTGAAGGAGATGACACATATATCAAGCTCTCTGAACCATGCCCAGCAGAGGTGAGTGCTTGATAAATATAACCAACAATGGCATCATCTGTGTCACGTTCTCACCCTCGCGTAAAATCAGCTTTGAGGCTTTGGGCCTCTGTTGCACATGTTCTGGGCTTTACCCCACCTGTGCTTTTTTATTGCATCCGACCCTCTCTCACAGACCTTCAAATTCCTTAACGCCAAGGACGTTCACACTCGCTCCGCATAAGAAATCCAGTCCCATGGCCACACCTTGCACTTTCTCACCGTTTACAACTGTTTGCCTTTTGAAATCTTAAACTTCACCCTTCCATTCTCTGAGAAACACTTCCGGTCAACTCCCTCCGACTCACTCCAAACATACCCTTTCACATCATCAATGCCTCTGATGCCTGGATGATTATATTTTCCCCCCGATTACGAGTTGCTTTCGGGCCGCACTTCTTTCTTCACCAAGCTCAGACCCCCAAGTCCACCGACCATTTCTTTAATGATTTTTCCTTTTAGTCCCTTTCTTTGTTGTCCTTCTGTGGCTTCTGTTCTGTCAGAACCTGACTGTAGACCCACCTACTCGCACTGTCCAATATGGTAGCCAGTCAGGACAGGTACATGTGGACCGTGTCACACAGTCTTCAGATTTTGCCCATAAATAAATGGGCAAAGACACCAACAGCTACTCAGAAGAAAGCTGTTCAAATGGACAATGATCTATATTTTATCTTAACTGATAAGTAAAAAATAGAAGTTAACACAAACCATATATCATCTTTGGCTTGGGAGAAATATTGTGATAACATCAGGCTAGAACACAGTAAAAGAATCATGCCCTGACACTATTAGTTGTAATAGAAACAGGTAAAAACTTTCAGGAGGACAATTTGGTAATATACATATAAAGATCTGAAATATGCCCATGCTCTTAGATCCAATAATCCAATTCATAGGAATTTGTCTTTAAAAAATAAGCAGAGATGCATTAAATAGAGTAAAATAGTACTATAACTGTGAAATTTTGAACACAAATTCAATCTACAATAAGTTCAAAAATAAAGGCACATCTATGTGATATATTACTTCCCAGTCATTAATATTTTCTCTTTTTTAAATGAGAGAACAGGTTTATGTTTTTGAGAGAGAGAGAGAGACAGGCAGAGCACGGAGAGACAGAATTCCAAGCAGGTCCAGGCCCTGAGCTGTCAGCACTGAGCCTGATGCGGGGCTGGAACTCATGAGCTGTGAGATCCTGACCTGAGCCAAAGTCGGATGCTTAACCCACTGAGCACCCTGGGCGACCCCGGGTCATTAATACTTTCAAGGACCACTTAGGCCATTGAAAATAATCACCATGAAACCTCATCACAAATGAAAATTATACAAAATTGTGTTTACGGCATGACTGCAATTTAGTTTTACATATGTATGTAAAGCGTGGTGTATAAATATATATGGTATATATGTATGTATATATATCTATATATATACATACACACATGTATATGCATGGTAGGTAGATGGTATATATGTGAATGTAAATGATACATATATATCAAAATTTTAATAGTTATTTCTGGGAGAGATGATTAAGTGTGATTTACACTTTTGTATTTATCCATATTTTCTATATTTCATACAAAGAATGTGCGTTACTTTTAATATCAAGACGGATGCTTTTTTTTTTTTTTAATTTTTTTTTTCAACGTTTATTTATTTTTGGGACAGAGAGAGACAGAGCATGAACGGGGGAGGGGCAGAGAGAGAGGGAGACACAGAATCCGAAACAGGCTCCAAGCCATCAGCCCAGAGCCTGACGCGGGGCTCGAACTCACGGACCGCGAGATCGTGACCTGGCTGAAGTCGGACGCTTAACCGACTGCGCCACCCAGGCGCCCCAAGACGGATGCTTTTAAAAAGTGGTAAGTTTGTATTGGGAGTGGAGGGATCAGAGAGAAGGCGCCCCTTACTGCGCCCTTCATAGACTTTCCTTCTGCACAGATGCACCAGAAGAGGGCGCCTCCGCCTCTTCCCGCAGGCAGGATCTCTCAATTACCTATGAGGGATGGGGGGGGGGGGGATGCTCCCCAAGTCAGTAGAAACTAACCTGAAATGCCTCACTTCCCTGGTGGCCACATTCCTCTTCCGGGCCTCCCGGAAATTTGTGTAGCAGAGGGATACGTAGTTTTGAATGGCCTGTGAGAGCTTCCTCTGGTCTCACCCTCTTAACAAACACGCAGCCCGAATGACTTCCGCTCGGTCACCCCTGTATCCTGGTTTCACCTACGCAGCTGCTAGGAGCTCCTCAGCAGAAGGCCGAGGGACGCAGGCAATGGCTTTGCCTTACTGGCCACAAACAGGTTGGTGGAGGTGGCCCAGTTCACACCTACCACCTAAAAGGCTGACCCAGTCACCAAGGGTCCCTGAACCCTACCTTGCTCCTTAAAAAGCACATGCTATTCTTCGTGGTATCAGTTAGGGGGCAGCAGATATCCTGGCATCCTCTGCTCTCTCAAGGAAGCTTCCAATTTGGAGATCCTGAAGTTGCTATGAATCGGGCTACTATTTCACTTACCGGCTACCGTGGCCTGGCAGTTCCTTCCTGCACTAGCAGATCACGTCGGGAAGCCTAACCCTTTCACCCGGTGGAGTGCTTATAACTCACTGCTTTGAGCAAAGGTGAATCTGAGTAATAAATTAGCCTGGATGATTACTGGACTCTGCCTCAGCGGAGCCAGTTTCTTTACTATCTAAGTATTACAAAGCCCCAGACTTCTCTTTGGGCTATCATTCTGTCTCTCCCATACGCCCAAGACAGCTCTATTTTGACTCCTTAAAATACCCTCAGGAGAAGGCTGCAGGTAAAGGATGAGTGGAAGACATCGACACAATTGCTTCTGCAAGGTCCCGGGTTTAAGAGAATGAGGTATAGCCCCACCCACAGTAAAAACATGCTTTCTCTGATGCATATGCATTATGGAGACGCTTCTGTTGCTTTCTCTTTACTTATATATGCATGTCTACACCCACATATACACACACATGTAAACATGTTAACAATGATTATTTGGGGAGGGATGCTGCTAGGGGTTTTACATTTCTTACATTTCATACAAAGAATGTGTGCTTGAGAGGCGGGGCGGGGGGCGGGGGGGATGGGATGGGGGGAGTGACCAGACTGATAACTTTGTTCAAAATGGCTTGATGCTGAGCTCTTCAGCATCCCTGAACCAAAGTCTTCTTTTGGTTTTAGTCACGTGCCTTTGTTCCTTGTCAGAAGCGCCTCCTCTGGCAAATGCAGGAGGTGGAGACAGAAGCACAGCAAGGGGGGGACTGACCGGTGACATCCCAGCCAGCAACAGAGCCACCATGTGCAGTCGCGTGGGTCTGGCCAGGACCGGTCTGCCCTGATGGCTTCTCATAGTTCGTTTGCCCGTCTTTCTGTGCTCCACAGAGCAGGACACCGATAGTTCAGTCCAGTCAGCAGAACTTTCTAGAGAAAAGAAGTCACACCTACTATGTACCAACCAAGCACGCTTTCTGTCAACTCATGATTCCTCACAGCAATCCCCAGAAGGGGGTGCCATTGTTACCAGCGCTCATTTGTCAGGGACCGAGCTACTACTGGGCCATTTGCCCAGTGTCCCCTAGCTTGAAAGTGGTGGAAGCCGAATCTGAACCCAGGCAGTCTAGCTGCAGGACCCACTCACTGAACCGTTACCTTTCCGCACATCTTCAGATGGAGTTTCTTCTATTTCAGATCCCTAGAGGTGCAGAGCCCTGCCTTTGGTTACCAGGAGGCCATGGGTAGCTACACCCACCCAGATCATTCGGTCCTCTTCATGGCGGGCGGCCCCGTCCGGTCAGATGCCACCAGAGCCAGCATCACCCGATCATTTGGGATGCTGTGGTTCTAGAGACTGCCTCCATCTTGAGCCAAGGAAGAAGCTGTTCCGGGGAGGACATTGGAACCTTGGTGAGAGTTGGACTTTCTGTGCCTCCATCTGAAAGCTAAGCTCTTCTATGGGAGTTTGGATTGAAGGTTAGGGATGATGGCTCAGAGGGGGAAAGTGTGAAATGGTAATCGCTTTCATATGTCACTTGAGAAATGTTATAATAAAGCTGAGTAAATTGGAGCATGAGTTAGCCCGGTCTTTTGCCTAATGATGTCACCCACTTTCTGCTTCCTCCAGCCTATGATTAATAAAAGGGGGATTATTACAGTAACTCATTCCTAGTGGGCAGCAGTGACGTCAGCAACAGCTGAGCAAACTGACTACATTTAGTCGTGCGTGTGTATGTGGGCATTTTTTTTTTTTTTCCCTGTGACTAACATGAAGCTAAGAGCATCTAATGAAACAAAAGCTCCTTGAAATTTGGGGAACTTACTGGGTGAACTCTTTGCTACAGGGAGCACCATTTTAATTTTTCTCAGTTCATAGTTGAACGATGCTGCAGTTGACCAAATGACATGATTGGCTTTCTGCCTCTGCTCGTTAAGTGATCCGAAATTGACCCCTGGTCTATGAGAGAGAGGGTTTTTGAAGTTGTTTTCCTTCTAATATAACAGCTCTTAACTTCATTCAACATTCTATCTCATCTTTAAAATTTGTTTAATATTTATTTTTAAGAAAGAGAGAGAGAGAGAGCAAGCACGAGTGGGGGAGGGGTAGGCCCTGAGCTGTCAGCATGGAGCCCGACATGGGGCTCAAACTCATGAAAACCATAAGATCGTGACGAAAGCCACAAGATCATGACCTGAGCCAAAGTCAGACGCTCAACTGACTGAGCCACCCAGGCGCCCCTCTATCTCATCTTTAAAAAGGAACTCAGTGACTATTAAGAAACGAGACTGTGGCCATCAGTCATCTTTTGAAAGTTTAAGGTGAGTTGTAGAATCCAGAGGTTCCAAACTCTCAGTACATTGTGCTTAATGACAGTTTGCTTTTCCAAGCTGATAAAGGTTTACAGAGGTCCTGCTTGCCAGTTCACCTTTGCAAACTTGACCTTCCTAAAATGAGAGTGAGGCACTTGGAAATATTTACTAACTGAGCTGAACCACCGCCAATGCTCCCGGTCAGTGTGCACAAAAGTACACAGTGACCGGAACAAGGGCACTCCCCGTCGTGCAGGCCTGGACGCGCCTCGGAGGTGCTCCGACAGAAGGGCAGGACCTTTGGACTCTTTCTATCAGCACACGAGGGACACAGCAATTCACTGATTAAAAAAAACAAAACAAAACACCACACACAAAAAACTGCTCCCAGCCTTTTCTGTGTCTTCCCTTCCAAAGCCACAATTTGGGAGCAGGTCGTGGGGGCATCTTTGTAGAAAGGTGAAGTTGGATTAGAATCAAGATTTCTGCTCTTATTGGCCCCGTGGAATTTATTCGCTAAACGTATATGTCCTCAAGTCAACGACATGGAAGTTACTGCCCGAGGGGATCCAGGTGAGAAGAACGGTGACAGCAATCTGGTCTATGTTCTCTTGTGAGTATTTTTCATGATCTTCTTGGGCAATAAAGATCTACCTCTGTAGCAGATGTTTCCTGATTGGATTAGAAATGAGTTATGATAAACAACTTGGAAATATGTGCTGGTCAGGAAGGACTTTGACGGCATATTTATTCAGTTTGTATTAGTGTTAGTGCTTTTTTTTTTTCCATATATGGTTTTGGGTAGAGGTTGCAACGGATGGCTTCTCTCTATATATTGAGTTTTTCATAAGTACTACATGGTTACTTCTTGGGAAGAAATCCAGGCACTTCTGAATCATTTGGAAGTGGATTGAGTGAGGCCTCTGGTTCCAAAATAACCATCTACCTGAGGAGACTGTGACTCACGTGTTGGACGTGATGAAATGGCATTGGGGTGCCTAACATATTCCGCTCAAGGGTGTCTCTTCATCTTAAAACAATCTCTGACTGATCCTCTCCTTTCTGGATGATCCCAGTGGCTCAGAGACTAAGTGATGATCCAGGCAAACTGGCCTCATCATGTGGAGAACTGCATTTCACTTCTAAGCTAGTTTGATCCAGGCAGATTCCCTCTGGAGGGTCTCACCGACATTTGTTGATTATTATTATTATCATTATTATTATTGCTGTAGTCATTATTTTCTGAGATGTGGGATCCTGCACAGGGTTCCCCCCAGTCCTTACAGGAAAGCAGCACCTGAAGGGGCATGCCCTTCCTTGAATAGTCACACCCCTCCCTTTTAAGAAGGAAGTTTGGAGAATGTAACCTTGCTTGAAACATGCAGTAGGATTTAGGAGAGCATTCTGTTGTATCTCTTTGGATATTGACTGTGTGTCATTCCCCTAAAGTATTAAACAAATAAAATCAAGCTCCATCATATTTGTTTGCTCGGGAGGAAGGCTTGCTAATCTCACTTTCGTGCATTTTCCTTCAGGGAATTCTCTAGTGCGTGGATTTATCTGATACCGAATTGCTAACGCGAGCAACTCATGCTTCATTCACTTACTCTTTTCCATGAGGCTCTTTGCCTCCTAACAACTTGGGTGTGGGCCAACTCATCTCATCTTGTTGCTTGTCACCCAAGTTCTGCTTTTGGTCCGAACACAAAGCCAACAGGAAGTGTATGGAGGCCATGCTGGAATGTTAGCGAGGGTGACAACAATGTTGCCTGAGAGGCACTCTTTCTGTGTTGGTATCTCTGTGGGGCGGGGGCTTCCATTAATCAGGAAGCACAAGACACATGAGGAGGCAGAATCACTTGAATTATTAATGTTTTGCATCGTTGCCAAGGCCCCTGGGAGCATGGACGGGAAGGGAATTAGGGGAAACTTTAACTCTAGATCAGGGTTCCTCAGTTGCAGAACCATTACCGTTTGGGGCCAGATAATTTCTCCGTCACAGGGGCTGATCTGTGCACTGCAGGATGTTGGGCAGCATCCCCGGCCTCTACCCACTAGATGCCAGTAACACTTTCCTTCCCAGTTATGTCAGGCAAGAATGTGTTCACATGTTGCCAAATGTCTCCTGCGGGGGGGGGGGGGGCGCAAATCACCCCCGTTGAGAAGCCTGCTGTTGACTGGGGGGTAACAATTTACTGGGTTCCCCCCCCCCCCTTCTTTTATTTCCCTACTCATTTTAGTTGTAGCATCTGGGTTCCCTGGGTTTAGATAAGGCATTTCCAAACACTCTGGAAACAGAGCTGTCATACGCAGCACAAGGCTTTGTGGGATATTCCAGTGGTTCTCAGAGAAATGTGAGGCTTAGGAACTGGGGTTTGGATTAACTATTTCTGACCCTGTTGTTTCCTAATGAGTTTTGGGAGGAATTTTAATGTTTCCTTCTCCCTCTGTGCTTAGCTGCATTCATTGCTTGATTGAACTTAAAAGCAAACAGCTTCCCAGTTCAGTTGTGAATGTGGAAGGCTGATCCTTCTTTGTCGAAAATCTCTGTAACCTAACATACGGCCCGGGTGATGGGCAGTCTCTGGCTGTCCAGGAAACCGGCAGGGCTTGCCAATCCTGTACTCAATCTAAAGCATTTCATGAGACTTCTGAAATCTCACTGCAGCAAATATCGCTCTGGATCCTGCCCACGTTTTCTGGATTCCGAGCTGCCTCTCCAGGGAGGTACCTCTCCCCACCGGCAAGGGTTTCCTGCCCTGAGCCCAGAATAACCCCGGCAGCTGCTCAGAACACCTCGAATCCTTTTGATTTCTCTCCACAGTCACGTTTTATGTTCCGTTTCCCAGACGGGATGAACCAGAAATCATGCTTTTGGGGGAAACAGATTTTTCATAGGAAGGAACTAAAACACCCTGAGTCGTCAGCAGCATAGTCCATGCTCTGAACCCCCCCAGCCTCGTGTCATTTCAGCTGAATCAGACGACAACTTCCCGGTCACCTGCTTGGGGTGTTCATGTCTCCCGGCATGTATTTTTCACGGAATTACAGCAAGGTGTGAGCGAGCAGCCGCGAAAATAACAGAGCCATGAAAAACGGCCCCCTTTCCTAGGCCTGTCTCCTCCTTCCAGGAGAAGTGAGCAAAGAGACCAATTAATAGCACGGATGAAAGCCGAAGGCCATACGGTTTGCTCGAGAAGAAAAATGAACATCCTTGCTTCTTGGTCTGTGCCAGCTCCACACGGGCACAGCTGCTGATACGGGTAACCACCGAGATAGGTTAGCCGCTGCCCTAAGGTGTGTGTCGCCACAGGCCACAGGGAGGCACGGGGGACGCTGGTCTCTCCTCCCTGCACACCATGGAGCTCTTATCCTTAAATGAACTTTGTTTTTTGACCAGCTCACTAATTGTGATTGAAAACACCAGCTCCCCAGCAAGGCCCAAGCACTGGAGTTAGCAGCAGCAAAGACAGGCCCTAATTGCTCCATTTACATAAAAGTAGAAACATACAACGTCTAAATATAAATCTCTGGCACATCGCGCCTTTTGCAATTACAGTAAAAGAAGGTACCACGGTTTCCCTCCCGGCTCCTTCTCGCAGCAAGCTGCTCCACCAGGTTCCCCAGGGGCTGCTCCTCGAGGCGAGAACAGAGCCGTGCTAACGCTCCAGCGAGTAGTGGGGAGCTCGGTGAAGTCGCCAGTAAATCAGGCCGCCTGCACTAGGTGAAAAACGCGGTGGCAGCGGGCCACTGTGCTAGCGCAGAAGCGGGTAGGACCCGACTGCACACTCGGAAAGGGGACGGCTCGTGGGGCGTGAGCGCTCCTGGCGCGCCTCGATCCGCGCTGGAGCCAGCCCCGCGGGTCCCCGTCCCGATCCCCAACACTGGCCGGGCTTTCGACCCTGGCACTGAGGGCTGGGTTCAGAGATTCCCAGCTGCACTCTCTGAATAGTGATTTTATTTTATTTTTTTTTTTTCTCCCCCTCTCTGAATTCTTTAGCTGCCAAAAGGGGGGAAAAATCAAGAGCTGCTCTTAAGAGAAGTTGCCCTTGCTGGTGCCCGGGGTAAAAATAGAGGCGGCCGCTCGGAGCGGCTTGGCCCAGACCCTGGCCCCGCGAGCCGGGCTCGAGCAGCGGCCGCGTTCCGGCGTGATCCCTGGGAGCTGCCAGCAGGTGCTGCTCAAGGTACAGTAGCAGGCCGAGCAGCGGGCCCGCAGGGCCGGGGGTGGGGACGCTGCTGGGGGAGGGGGCAGGAAGTGAAAGAGAAACCAAACCCAGGCAGGAAAAGTAGATGCCTGTCAGGAGTTGGGCTGACCGGCTTACCCCTGGGCCCTGGAGTTAGGAAGGGAAGAGATCATTCCCAGTCCGCGATACTCGACAGAAGTTATTTTAACCTGCCTGCTTCCTCCACCACCCCCACTTTAATTTCCACCGGTGAGGAGGCATTTCCTCGGTGTGGCTCAGCTCTGAGGCTGGGGATTCAGGTGGAGAATGACATCATTGCTGGTGGGCTGACCTGGTAGGTGGGCACTTCAGAGGCATCCGGTGGCCAACTGGATCTGAGTCACGGCACGTAGAGGGTCGCCCCTCTAGTCAGGGCCCTGCGAATTTCTGTGACACAACTGTTGACAAAGAGCCACCAGGCACCTCAAAAATAACACCACCTCCTATGTTCTGAACACGCACTTGACCCTGTCAGTTGAGTACTGTGGCTCCCGCTTTACAGACGAGGACACCCGAAGCCTTAGGGGGTTGTGTGGCTATAGGAGGCAGTGGAACCAGGGTCTGATCTGCGTTTGTTTTGCGCACCCAGAGCTCATACACATGATGGGATTTCCAGGACACCAGGGTTCACGCCTGGGAGTGGTTTCAGAGGCCCTGCAGGCCAGTGCTCTCCAACAGTGCTTATCAAAAAGGATGGTGAAGATCCTTCCTTAGGCAGGGGTCGAGTCCATCCAATTCCAAATTGATGGGCAGTTTGGGAGTTAACCAACACCGATCCTGTTTATATCTTTCCTTCCTAGGTTTCCTCTGTGCCTCTACAGCCCAATGATTTAGTTTCCTATTTTATTTCTGCCTATACAGTTCTCAGAATACCCCCCCTCCCCATCCCCAGCGTACAGCTCATCATCCCCACCGTCTCTGTGTTTAGCCAAGGCACACCCTCCTACATAGCAAACTTCTGGTGTCCTAAAGGAACCTGCTTCGACTACACATCAGGAGGCCAGAGCCTCTATATTTTGCTTGTGGGTACAGTGAAAAGTTTATTTTATGCATGTTAAATCCTGCATACAAAACAACATATCTGGTCATATGGCTTGCATTAGCTCCCAATTTTGCACATTTTATTCCACTTGTCATGAGTACCCCGGCTTATGCTTCAGTTGTACTCCTTCAAACAGCCCTTCCCCACTATTCTCGTCTGAAGATTCCTTCCAACTGTGTTATTTCTCGGCCTTGCTAGCAACCTTCCCGCCCAACAAAAACCCTAACCGACATAACCCCCGTTTCAAAGAATGTTCATTCCTTTTCACTAATCTCACGTTGTATTTGTAACAATTTAGAAATCGTAGGGCTTGAAGTCCTGATAAAGAAGAATGGGGTGTGATTCTTCCTTCTTCTTCTTCTTTTTTTTTTTTTTTTTTTTTTTTTGCTAGTTGGGAAGGATATTTGTAAAGTTCATTAGCAGAGAATGGCTGTTTTCAAAGTTCTTGGTGACAAATGATTTATGAAGCAGGCATTCAATGTCAAGATGTAAAATAATAGTGGAAGTCAGGGGAGGGGGGACCATCATCATATAGGTATACATATTTTCCCTTTTTTTTTCCTCAATGAAGTCTCTTACTTTCATAAGTAAAATCAGAATCATTCTAAAGAGCACTGCAGATTTTCTTCCCTGTAAGAAACAATCAAAGACTTTGTAAATAGAGGCAACTTCATGAAGTAACAGATGTTTTATGTGAAGACATAAAACCCGAGCCTGAATATAATGAGAAGTGTGTGCTCGAGTAGTAAAAGTTGGAAGTTGGACACTCAGTGAGATATAGCTGTTCAGTTCCAGTGTTTTTCTAAAAGGTAGTCTAGTCAGTCAGAGGTTTGACTGGCTCAGTGATCACCAAGTTGTGTCCCAGCAGCCAAGAAAGGCTTTCCATCAGATAATGAATTATGAAATATGTCTCACAGTGGAAAAACCAGTCATCTGCTGATGTCATGCTGATTCTAACCAATCCCAAACAAAGCCCCAGCCCTCCTCTGTTTGAGTGGTACCAATGTGTGAGTGTGCAAATGAGTAGCACAGTATAAAACTTGAGAGTGCCAATACCATGAAGAGGAACTCCTCACACAGCTCTTTCCACACGATACAGGAGTCTGCCGGTGAAAGACAGAGGACCGGAAAGGTAATGCTTTTTTAACTCTTACTTAGGAGCTGTTGACACATTCATAGTCAGGAAGGTTACAAGGAGTTGACTTACTGCACTTCCAATGCACGTTGTAATTTGGTACCTTTTTATATTATTCAGGCAGGTTAATAATACAGCTTTTAATAGTAGAGCATGCAGAGAGATTGTGTGTTTATACAGCCCATTCAGCACTTATATACAAGTACATATGCCACAGGGAAAGCTGTTTTTAAGAGTTACATTCACAAACAGTAAATTCAGGGAACACACACATACTCGACATGCAGAGGGAATCCAAATATTGATAACTTGCCCTTATCTAAATGCTACTAGTAGGACTCCTGAGTTGTTTGGAGTCATTAAACTTTTAGGTTTATTTCAGACTCTCTTGTAAAACTTAATTGGACTACAAAATTCTTTGGGTGCTGTATATATGACGCCAATGAGGTAGAGTATGTTAAGTTTTGTATTTCAAAGATGTTTTATTAACAGATCATAAGGCAAATAAATGCCCCCTCCCCATTCTCTTTCACCATTCCCTGCTTAAAAAAAAAAAAAAAAAATTAGGCTCTTTAGGAAATGTTGACAAAAATCTTAAGAAGAGCAGAGTAATCGATGTTCCTGGAGGAGAAATCCCAAAGGTGATAGATGGCGTGGAACAGAGAAAGTCTTGCAAGTAATTGTTTTGGAAAAGGGGGACAGTGTGTCCGATTCAGAAAAGCATTGTTATCTATGCAAACTGCAATTTTAACTTAATGTCACAATTTATTCACCCTCCTCCCCTGGCCCTCAGATCCTAGGCTTGTAGTAATGGTATTTCTTAACTTTTTCCACCCAAAGCACATTGCTTAACTATGATGCTCTGAACACACTAGGTGTCAGATATAAGCTGACTGTATCTACAGAAACTGAGGGCTTATGTGTGGGAAAGAAACCGAGAGAGAAGGAAAGCTTTAACAGATGGACCTCTTAAAGATACTTCTGCATGATAAAAGCAATAAGACAGAAAATGAAAAAAAAAGGGGGGGGGGAGAATAAAAAAAACTCAGAGAGGCATTGTTTAAAAATTCACATTTTTCTTTTTCTGTGAACGCTGAAATCCATGATGATTTCATCTGTGCCTTTCCTTTGAGGGAAAAAGAGGCCGTCAAGGGGCCAGTCCATGAGCAGGCTGGTCCAGGACAGGGTAGGGGGATGGCTGAAAAACTCCCACATGGCGGAGAAAATCACTTGCGAGTATATTTCAGAGATTCTTTTCCCAGAGGCCCAGTTATCCGAGTCATAGGAGCCCACTGTTTGTAGGGAATAATGTGGGAAAAGGCCAGATGAACTCTGCACTTTTATCCGTAAAGTCGGGGCTGGAGGTAGGCTGTAATTTGTGAGTGCGGGCGCGCAGGGCAGAAGGGGGCGGCGGCCAAGGAGAGGGAGAGGAGTTTCAGGTGACCGAGCAGGTTGACTTGCCCGTGGATCCTTCAGTGCGCGGCTGCACTTTGCGGTTGGGAAAAGTACAGGTTGTTAGGTGACCCCAGACAGAAGTTCTCCCCGCCCCCCTCAGATCCCCTACCCGAGCCGAGGACCCTGAACATTTAAATATGAATGAATGGGAGACCGGCCACCTCTGGGACTCCCTCCAGCCAGGACGATCCACTGGCCCCCGGTGACCAGCCTGCCCCTCTTCCCGACCTCCAGGTACCTGTCCACCCACCTCCCGGGATCCTCGGCGGCCCCGCCTTATGGGCCGGGCGGTGGGTCCCCTGGAGCAGAGGCCAGGTGGGCTGGAGGGCCCTGGGGGCACAGTGTTTCAACCCAGTCACCCCTGGAGATTGGGACAGTGCCTTCCAGCGGGGTTTTCTTTCCCGTCCAAAAGAGGAACTGGGTGAAGCAAGGGGACTGGGCAGAGAAAGAAAAAAGAAAAGGGGGAAGTAGAACAAAATTGGAAGGATTTCTTTCAGAAGGGAAGTAGAACTCCCGAGAATGGTGATATCTGAAGAGAGGTGTGTGTGAGGGAGCAGTGAATAGAGCAGCCTGTCAGAAACCGGGCTGTCCCTCCCCTTCCTAATCACAGCCTCTACTCACAGAGCAACTCCCTCCCTCGCCCATTCACGCACTCACTTAGGACCAATCGTTCTCTCTCTCCCTCTCTCTCTCCCTCTCTCTCTCCCTCTCCCTCTCTCTCCCCCTCTTTTCCCTCTCCCTCTCTCTCCCTCCCTCTCTCTCCCTCCCTCTCTCTCCCTCTCCCCCTTCTCTCCTCTCTCTCCCTCTCTCCCTGTCTCTCTCCCTCCCATCCTCTCTCTGTCTCTGTCTGTCTCCCCCCCACCCTGTCTCTCCCTCCCTCCCTCTCTCCCTCCCTCCCTCCCTCCCTCCCTCCTTCTCTCTTACTCGGAGACAGTCAGAACTCTCCTCCCTGAGAGCCACAAACCTACCGCACTGACTGCATTCAGAGAGGGAACCTGCAAACAAAACTTCACAGAAAACTTTTTGTTCTTGTTCCAGAGAATTTGCTGAAGAGGAGGAGGGGGAAAAAAAGAAAGAAAAAAAGAAAAGAAAAGAAAAGAAAGAAAGAACGAAAGAAAGAAAGGGGGAAAAAAAACCCAAACCCAAACCTGTGCGTGAGTGGGGGTAGGAAAAGCAGGGCCTTTTAAAAAGGCAATCACAACAACTTTTGCTGCCAGGATGCCCTTGCTTTGGCTGCGAGGATTTCTGTTGGCGAGTTGCTGGATTATAGTGAGGAGTTCCCCCACCCCGGGATCCGAGGGGCCCGGCGCAGCCCCCGACTGCCCGTCCTGCGCGCTGGCCACCCTGCCAAAGGATGTACCCAACTCTCAGCCGGAGATGGTGGAGGCCGTCAAAAAACACATTTTAAACATGCTGCACTTGAAGAAGAGACCCGAAGTCACCCAGCCGGTGCCCAAGGCGGCGCTTCTGAACGCGATCAGGAAGCTCCATGTGGGCAAAGTGGGGGAGAACGGGTACGTGGAGATAGAGGATGACATCGGCAGGAGGGCAGAAATGAATGAACTCATGGAGCAGACCTCGGAGATCATCACGTTCGCGGAGTCAGGTCGGTGCCGGCCTGGGGGGTGGGGGGGGGGGGGGGGGGGGCTGCGTCTCTCCGCGGCGGTCCGGGGGCCGAACTTGCGCCTCCGGCCGCGCGCTCTGCCCCGGGGAGGAGGTGAGGTGCCGGGCGCCGGTGGCGCCGGGGCCGGAGGGGAGGCGGGGGGTGGCGGGCGGGGGGTGGGGGGGGGGGGGAGGACTTCTCCGCGGACGCGGAATTCGAGGCTGAGCCCTGGCTGGAGAGGCGGCGAGCTCACACTTGCTGAACTCGGCCGGTGAGCCCGGAGCGAGCTCCGAGGGCCAGCGTGGGGCCGGGAGCCGGGCTGCGGGAGGCTCGCTCGCCCTGCCTGTGAAACCAGATCCGGGCAGCCGGATGAAAGCCCGGGCGTTTTCGGGTGCTGGGGGTGGGGGGAGCCCGGGAGGCTTCCGGACCCCATCCAAAGTTTTTAATGGGGGGGGGGGTGGGGGCGCGGAGCGCGGGTCGGGGTGGCCTGGCATGGATGGAGTCATTGTCTTAAGACAAACCTTCCCTTTAAAAGTCCAGTCAGGGGCCACACCAGGGAAGCAGGGCATATTCATTGGTGACAGTCAGTTTTGCCTTTAGAAAAAACTCTGCCTTGGAAGAGCAAGGGCATCACATTCTAGGCAGCGAGGAGGGACTTTGGGGGGACAGTTGACATTGAACCCGCGGCCACTTTTGGAACACTGACTTTTGCTCTCTGAGCAACAACAGCACCACCACCAACAAAAAAGAGTTTTGTTCCCTGCAAAGTTACTAAAAGAGCTCTCTGGCAAGGAACGCAACCTTGACAGAGAGCTCTCAGATACTACACTGAGCTCTCACTCAGTCCTTAAGAGGAAGAACTTTGATAGATTCTAATCCTTGGCTCTGGACCACGCTAACCTGTTGCTGGATAGAAAATACCTGTCAGAAGGGCGGCCACAGACCTGGAGCCAGGTTATTGGTTATTTTTACAGTTATGTGACACAGACCCTTTGCCTGCCTACACGCCCCTGCACGCCCAGGCACACAGATGTGTTCATACCGTGTTACTTTCATGGTGATGCCAGGCTAAAGAATTGTTTCCCTTGCCAAATCCATTTGAAAGGAATGCCATTGTTTTGTTTGGTAGAGCATATGGCCAGTAAAGTATGTGCAGGGACTCCCAGCATTACTGTTTAAAAGTTTGCCGCAGCCGTATAAACAATTAAGGCAACACTCAGAATTTCCAATCCTGAAAACCTGTTGACTCAGATGTTCTGTTTTCAAGAAAACCCTGCCAGACCTGGGCATCCTTTTGGGGGAGCAGATAGATAGCCTGCTGGCTTCCTGGCTCCCCTCGTAGGAGAAGCCCTGACGTCCTGCAAGTTTCCCCGCAGGACAGTCTCTCTCTCTCTCTCTCTCTCTCTCTCTCTGTCTCTCTCTCACCAGAAGCTTCTTTTCAAAGAAGGTCTTTCTTTCTCGAAGCTCTTTCTTAGTGCAGCCCCCGAAGGGCATGATAATGATGACTTTATCTGTTGAAGCTTATTGAGGAAAAAAAAAAAGTCAGGTTGGAGTTTTCAAGTTGCACACTCAGTTTTTCCTCAACCTTTCCTGATGGCAAGGTAGGAAAGAAAGTGCTTACTGACATGGAGTCCAGTGTTGGGGGGTGGGGGGGGATGGATTCCAGTGGTCTAGAGGTCTGCTCCCAGTGCTGACACAAAGGGACCCTGTCTAGGTTTTTATATACCAATTACCACACATGATGGCTTTAATTGCAAGCCTTACTCAATTGGCTTTACCCGCATCGGATGACTAAGTATACCTATGACTTTGACCACTTTTAATATACACCTGATGCTGGCAACAGCATCTGACTTAGCTGACTTGTCTAGCAAACCACTCTTTTGGCACTGAGAGATTTTGCAGTGAAAGAATTTGACCTTTAGCATTCTTTCTTACTTATGGCCTTCATCTCAGTGCCGGTCTTTTTCTTATTTATATGAAATCTCGGCTTTTTTTTTTTTTTTTAACTTTTCTGTTACGTGTTTAGTTTAAAAGAAATTGAGTTACTTTTTAAAAAGGTGATTCATTTGACTCACACGTTGACTCCAGTTTAAGGTTTGTAATGGAAAACTCCTCCTGGTTGAGTTTACAACTTGACTTTGGGTCAGCTGCTGGAGTCCCAGAAAAGGTTTATTACACTTAACTTATTTTTCTCATCTGAGAAGTTTCACACATCAACTTTAAGTTGGTTTACTATGACTTCACGGAATTAATGATTGCTATGTGGACCGTCTGCTCTCCAAGCAGAGTACCATATGAGTGAGTTGCTGATTTTGCTAACCAGGAAAGAGCTTCATCATCTGAATATACAAAAATGTCTTGTTGCTTTTGGAATAGTTCAACCTTAATCATATTCAAACTATGTCAAACTGTAAGAATTTGGAGAATAGCAAAGGGTATTCATTTTGCTTTTCTTTATAAACTATTGGGTAGCAGCGGATCCCAGTCAGTTAGTGTCACCGATGCCCGTGACACTGACGCATACCCACAGATGTATCTTTCAACCTTAAGATTCCTCGACTGGGGGAATTCCTGCTTAACTTTTGCCCTCGGCCCCCTTCTTGATGGTTAAATGAGGCCGCGATGCGGCCCAGCAGCTGAGCAACTACAAAAAGCTCAAGCGTCTAGAACTCTTGGAACTGAGTTTGTCCCACCGAGCTCAGGTGGAAAGTCCCATCTTTGTAAAGCTGATACGAGTTGTTATTAACTAAGTGGTGAGGAATTGCTCTCGGGCTCTCTGACATTCGTCCCCACAAATAAAAATTATTTTTTTTAATGCATGTCATCCAAGATTGCTCATCATTACTACATTCTCTGGCTGGCTGGCACAGAATCCTCTGCGTTTACCTTAAGTCCTTAAAGGAAAAAAAGAAGGGATGGGTAGAGTCAAGTCCACTCTGTCTATAATTGTCAATGAAGCTGGGATCAGTGGCCTTCTTGACTCCTATATCTTATCTTATCTTCTTGTGATCCGTGACAATATCTGGTCAGTCAATGCACAATAGCAACCTATCATTGAGTCTCCATAGGCTGACAGATTTACATACTGATGGTGGTAACCAACTTAGACATTGATAGCACTTGTTGGAGAACAGAGAGGGAAAGAAAGACAAATGGAGCGCCAAGAAATGGAAAATGCTCACTAAGCCCAGGTGCTGTTGAAAGTAACCCTTAAATCTCCCTTCTTGGAGGATTCTAGTTACAGAAGATTTGAATTAGAAGTTGACACTTCCCAAACAGGGGCCTAAGAAGGCTTGCTTGGATGACTGTTTTCCCCCAGCCCAAGAAAGCCATCTCAAGGTGGACTTGACTCCCACCATTCCATGCCAGTCTAATGAACTTTCCTGTGAATTACCCGTCACTGAAGGGTGCCTTTAGTTAGGGTTACACGCTTTCTTCTCCCAATAATGGGCAATGATTGGCCACAAGAGGGCGCATTCCAAAGACTTTTGCTCCTTCCCATTTAATCTAGGGAAACGCAATTTCACCTCCTGGAAGCCCCATTCTGCAGCACCCAAATCTTGGTGCTTGTCAGTTGCCCCCTGCTTCCTCTCGTCCTCCAGAAAAAATTAGGATTTTATGGGATGGGAGAAACATGCCTCCCTGTGATACAGTAAATGAGACAGAAGAAAAGAAATGAGAATTCTAGTGATGCATGTGAACATTGCCGAGCTCTATGGAAGGCAGAGGAATGATACATTTCAGAAGCAGAGCGTGGAGAAATGTGACCATGAATCATCAGCAATACTGATCTGCTCACACATCTCTCCCTAAGACGGCTGGCTGCCTGGGCTTTTACAAAAATGCCTTCCGGCTCCCCTCATTTCATTGCCTGGTTTCCCTGTCTTATCAACGCTTTTCACCAGGGACAAATGACAAGTGACTTCCAACAGGGAGGAAAGGGCTGTTTGGTGACTGCCTTGTGAAAAATTGGGTATGGCTTTGGGGGATGCGTTTGTTTCCGAAGTTAGAGTGTGCAGCGAGATGGTGGCCGAAAGACCAGAAGCAAGATGCCTAGTGGTTTTGGGCCTGTGACGTAGGTGGATCTGAGTGGGGGCGGTGAGCTGTCAGAGGGCAGAAAGTCGGCTTTCGTATTTGGAGAACTGGGAGTAATACCTTCCCAGGCACTTTTTGTGAGAACATGTTATTTGTCTTGGCCCCTCTTCTGCTAAACTATACTCGAGCATGAGCTGTAGATCAGAATTCCTCATCCTCGACTGGTCCCTAGATCCAAAACCCAAAGTGTAAAAGTTCGCAGGAACTTTGGAAGAGGTCTCTGAAATTTCTGTGGGTTGAATCTTAAGAATTTTTTTCTACTTCTTCTAGGATCCTAAGCCCCTTTCTCTCTCTATTTCATCCCTATTTGAATGGGAGACACAGGAATGTGGCCGAGCATTTGCAATTCAATAGCACATCCTAAGATAAAAATATTAAGGCTAAAAAAAAAAAAAAAATCCAATCCAGATAATTTGTGACCAAAAAGACCTCTGCGGCAGGTTAAAGGAGGCATAACCTTGAAGACCCCACTTTCTGCCATCTGCAGAGACCCCTGAAAACAGCCCAAATGCGAAGTTAGTGCTTTAGAGAACACGCATGCTGTAACCGGTAGTTCTGTATACTGGTACCAGGGACTATACCATATCTAGGCACAGTGAAACCTGGATGAAGAATGGGAAATTAAAGTAATAGCAGCATTTTACAAGGAGCCCCCCTCCCCCCGCCCCGCCTCCCGTGGCGAGTTTAAATCTATAAACAAGATTTTCCACATTCACATTAGAGACATAATTATTACCCATAGGTACAAGGGCAGCATACTTGGGGCAGGACCCTGGTGAGTCGAACAAAGCAGAATACAAACGAAACGCGAAGTGTGTGTGTGTGTGTATTGCTTGTATTGCTTATTTCATGAGAAATGTTCATCCGCCCACAGATCTGAGGTGTGGGGCTTGAGGGGGAGCAGAATTTTGAGTCCCGGTGTGGGGGAAGAGAACAACAAGGGGCTTGGCTGCTTAACCCTTGGCAGGCCTGCTTTCATGACTGAGTTATTAAAAACATCTGAAAATCCTGAAAGCAAAGGAAAAGGTGCTTTCAGGTGTTCTGACTTCTAGCTTCCGGTCTTTCCTCAGTCCAATCCCTCCTTCCCCGGCAACATTTCAAAGGTCTTCCCTGTAAAGTGCAATTTTTCAGCCTCCTACTCATTTTTATGCACCTTTCTCTCTCCCTTTGGTATGTGTCCCCCGAGCTCATAGAGGTTTAAGTGATGAAATATTATCACCCACATGGGTTTGCGTGGGACTTTCTTAGTGAATTACTCAGGCAGAGCAGGCTGTGATACAAGCCTTGCTCACGAGCCTCGGGAGGGAAAAAATAGCACAGAGGATGAAAAGAATATTATCAGAGAGTAGGTAATGAAAGGTTAGCAAAGCCACCAGCTATATCTAGTTAGATAGGTAATAATGCAGGAACCCAGAGCGCACCTGTATAAGCTAATGCTGTACCTGCTCCCAAAGCATTGTGGGAAGGCTTCCATTTCAGGATTTGATGCAGGAGATATTTAAGTCAAACCTGAAACTGATTAGTAATTGATCCTAAACACCTCAGCCTCAGGCAACCTCCTTCCATTTTTTTCAAACTGTTATGCATAGAGATTTGAAGATTGGAGCATCCTAAAAGCATCACTGCGGTATAACAATCTCCCTTAGGTAGAATACAGATAAAAGGGAATATAATCAAGTGACTAGTTATATTTTCCATACCTAAGAAATTCGAGGGTTGTAATATCTTTCTGAAACCTGCAGCCCTGATAAATATTAATCATCTCAGCTTCTAGCTGTCTCATTCTCTCCACCCCCTTCTGCAATGAAAGCTAAATGTAAAAGAAAAAAAAATATTGCACTGCTTAATAAGTCAAATACAATAGAACTTTTAAATTGTACCTGCATATAAGGTAGACATTAAGAAGACTTGCATCTCTCTCTTCCCCCTGTTCTCCTGAGCATTATGGCAACAGCATTTTCATGAAATTGGATCTGTTTTATTTTTTTTCCCTGATAAAATATCATGCAATATACAAATAGCAGTTCCAGAAACGGACACCAGGAGAAGGAGGCGACAGGCATGTCAATTAGTAGGGGGAAAATCCAAATGTCAGAAATATGGGGGAGAGATACAGCACGCAGGCAATGGAAGCAAATACAGGGAACAGAATCTTTCAGCTCAGATAATTAAACCAATGCATAAATCAGTGCTGTGCCTCTCCACAGTACGCAGGCGATGCCATGCAGTTAATTATCAGCCAGGACCAGGTTGAAAGTCATTTTATGATGCCTCTCTGATCCTAATATAACAGCACCTGACAGATTGAGCCCCCTCTAATGAGTACTCTCTTTGTATGATCCTCTCTCAGGAACACTAAATCATTTGCTTCCAAGTACAGCTGCCTGTGAAGAAGGGGAGGGGCTATATCCTGCGTTAGAAACCTGCTCCTGTGAACTGAGGGGCTCTCCTTTAGGCTGTTCCTGGAAGCCAGCGACCTCAGCCTCCCTGGCCCTAGGAAGGCAGTTTGCACAGGCTGTCGCGGCTTCAATCCAGTGGGCCAGTGAGCCCACCCTGGCCCCCACCCCCACCCCCAGCATATCCGTGGACTTCTCTGGACTCTATTCATGGGAAGTCCAATGTGTGCGGGTCCGCACTGCCATCCGGACCCTCTCTATCACCGAGCACTGGCTGCCTTCACCCCGGCCCCTCCTGTCAAGCCCAGGTGAAAGCCCAGCGGAGCCTGTGGGAACGAGTTACCTGAAACCCAGAGAGCTTTTCCCATTCTGAGGACGAGTCAGATTCTCCAGTTTCACACTCTTTCCTAGAAAAACAAAACACAACCTCGTGCCCTCTGGCTTCTCTAATTTAGCAGCTACTATCTCTCAGTCTTTAGGGTGGCACCCTGCACAGTTTAAGGTTTCAGACGCTGGCCTACGTCGAGGCAGAAGGCAGAAGGGAGAACAGCAGGTAGCTCGTGACTGTTCTCTGTGGGGCAGGGTGGAGGTGCCCACGCCGGAGGGAGCCTGCACCCTCCTTCAGGCCGGCTCTCCGAGGCTTGGGTGGCTTCCGGAAGCTGCTTGTCTTTTTAAATTTAAATCATTAAGCTCTCCTTCCTAGAGTCTGCTCTTTTCCTTTCTTAAACAAAACAAAGCAAAGCAAAGCAAAACAAAACAAAACAAACACAGCAACAGAGAAACCCACCGTTTGTAGCAAAGGGGCGTACTGCATTCACGTTTTGAAAAGAAATCATGGCCCCTAAAAAAAAGACAGTCCCCCCCCCTTCTTCTAACTGCTCTCCGCTCTAGTGATCTAATCATAAACCTAGCTTTATTATTCATTTCAACTCCTGCCAGGGACCCGGGGCTGGAGGCAAAGGGACGCCCCCCCACCCCGCACCACCACCACCAATGTGGCCAGGGTCCTACAACTTTATACCAAGATGCCGGAGAATCTTTTGTATACATATGTAGCCTTTCCTGGCCCTGGCCTCAGTGAATTTACCACTATCAGAATCGCAGCGTGCAGAGTGTGTTAAATTAAGAACAGAATCTACAGTGCGCAATGCACAGAAAAGCCTGCCTTCTGCTGCAGAGAACTTGAACGAGTGCCGAAAATTTATAGTACCGTAAACATCTCAGGGCTGAGAGTGATAAGTATGGCTGGATTTCCGTTAGCTATAGAAATCCAGGCAGGGAGACCCTCCTAGGGAGTTGCGAGTTCTAAGATGAACTTCTCCTGACATTGTTCTCAGATTTGTGTGCGAGATGCGTGTGCATGGGACTGTTGCAAGCAGGCACACGCAGGAGGCGGCCATGAAAAGAGGGCACGTTTCATATACCACCAAGGGGTAAAAGTGGAACTGAGGGAAGGTGTTTCATCAACCCGAGAATTCCAGTCTGGACACCTGCTCCTTGCAGTAAATGTTGTTACATGTACAGACATACAGGTGCTTATGGAAGGAGAAGGGAGTAGTGTGAACTAGGCAAGAACTGAATGGTCTCTGAATCCAACTGCCTCGCCATTGTGGGGGTTGCCCCTCTGTTAGTAGCAGTCGCTGTAATTGGGGCTCATTAAGCTGCATTCAGAAGGGAACGAGCCAAAAATGGGGCACACGGCTGTAGGGGGTGGATCTCCTAATCTAATATAACTCAAGGCTGAAGATGCCTCCATTTGTTAATAGGGAGTCAGGCGATTGCCTACTTCCTGGTAAATGCTGGACCATGACCGTGAACAAGATGGATAGGATCTCAGACCTGGGGCATCCTAAATTAGACTGGCAGGAGGGTCGGGGAAGTGGTGTGGTCTCATCTGCAAACCAAAACCTCATCAAGGGCAGCCACTGAGGGTGACGTGTTGGGAGCTGGAGGATTCTAGACGAGGGGCACACTGCCTGGAGGTGAGAGAGCGCATGGGATGCTTCTGACCTCAAACGCTGTGTGGCTGTGCCACAGAGGATGGGGCGCTGGGAGAGAGCCGGAGTTGAGGCAGAGCCCAGAGTCCCGGGTGGCTCCTGTTTTATACCTGCTGAATGGTGAAATGATGGGAGAGGGGCCTGGCTTTATGCTGAAAGGCCAGATGCAAGCAAAGACTGTCGTGGTGACCCAGAAAAGAAATGATGGACAAGTGAAGCAGGTTGTGGTGAGGGAGGAGGAGTCTAGCTCTGTGGGCACTTCCGTCGGGGAGGGGGGGTGTTTGCGTGTTTATGTGGGAACAGCACCGCTTCCACGACTTGCTAGAGCTCGCGGGGTGCTTTCATCTGTGTGATCCCATTTGATCCTTCCAAACCTGAGGCATAAGGGGTCAAATGTCTTTATGACATTCCCATTTTATAGAAGAGGAAACTGAGATTAAGCAGCTAGGGAACAGACACAGACCTCCCGGGCTTCTGGACACTGACTGAGATCTGGGCTCTCTTCTTTCTAGGGCAAGAGTTGGCAAACTTTCTCTGGAAAGGGCCAGAGAGCAAAGATTTGAAGCTTTGTGGGCCAGTCTGTCTTGTGACTGGCGGGGACCTAGTGCGAAAGCAGCCACAGACAGCCTAGGAAGAAATGAGTGTAGCCGGGGTCCCGTTAAACCTTATCACAGGCGCTGAAGCGTCCATTTCATATGATTTTCCCATGTCACCAAAATCCTATTTTTCTTCAACCATTTAAAAATGTCAAAAGTGTTCTTACAGTCAGGGGGCCACAATCCTCTGACCCCTGTTGGAGATGGCCTGTGGCAGAGGCCCCACACCTGCCTGAAATTAGTGACTGGTGACCAACATCGCAACTAACGAGTGTCCCTGCTCTCTCTTGTGCTGTGTTTCGTCTGCAGGCACAGCCAGGAAAACACTGCACTTTGAGATTTCCAAAGAAGGCAGTGACCTGTCGGTGGTGGAACGCGCAGAAGTCTGGCTCTTCCTCAAAGTCCCCAAGGCCAACAGGACCAGGACCAAAGTCACCATCCAGCTCTTGCAGAAACAACCCCAGGGCGGCGTGGACGCAGGGGAGGAGGCAGAGGAAATGGGCTTGATGGAGGAGAGAAACGAGGTGTTGATATCGGAAAAGGTGGTGGATGCCCGGAAGAGCACGTGGCACATCTTCCCCGTCTCCAGCAGCATCCAGCGGTTGCTGGACCAGGGCAAGAGCTCCCTGGACGTTCGGATTGCCTGTGAGCAGTGCCACGAGACGGGCGCCAGCCTGGTGCTCCTGGGCAAGAAGAAGAAGAAGGAGGAGGAGGGCGAAGGGAAGAAGAAGGACGCAGGAGACGGAGGGGCAGGGGCAGACGAGGACAAGGAGCAGTCCCACAGACCTTTCCTCATGCTGCAGGCCCGCCAGTCTGAAGACCACCCTCATCGGCGGCGGAGGCGGGGCTTGGAGTGTGACGGCAAGGTCAACATCTGCTGTAAGAAACAGTTCTTTGTTAGTTTCAAGGACATTGGCTGGAATGACTGGATCATCGCTCCCTCCGGCTATCACGCCAACTACTGCGAGGGTGAGTGCCCAAGCCACATAGCAGGCACATCTGGGTCCTCGCTCTCCTTTCACTCGACCGTCATCAACCACTACCGCATGCGGGGCCACAGCCCCTTCGCCAACCTCAAGTCGTGCTGTGTGCCCACCAAGCTGAGACCCATGTCCATGCTGTACTATGATGATGGGCAGAACATCATCAAAAAGGACATTCAGAACATGATAGTGGAGGAGTGTGGGTGCTCATAGAGCGCCCAGCCCAGGGGGGACGGGAGCCAGAGTTGTCCAGAGAAGACAGTGGCAACATGAAGAAGTGTTTAAGGTTTCGGAGTTAAACGAGGAGAAAAAATATATATAGAGAAATTAAAAAAAAATAAACTAAAAACAAAACCTGAAACAGATGAAGGAAGATGTGGAAAAATTCCTTAGCCAGGGCTCAGAGATGAAGCAGTGAACAAGATGGGAGTTGGGAGGGAAAGGGAGAAAGGCGTGCCCTTCGTTTCTTCCGGTATCTATCAAAGTGATGACATCCGTTGCTTACACGGGAGTATCATCCCCTCCTTTTCAGTCCCCCTTCAGTGTGAGCCTCGAAGTCAACTTGTCTGGTCTGCAGGAATGTGGGCTAGCACAACCCAAATAGCATCTAGAAAGCCATGAGTTTGAAAGAGCCAGTTACAGGCACTTTCCCATCCAGTTACCCAGGTTGTAAGGTATGTCTGTGTGACCCTCTCTCTGTGTATATCAGCCCGTGCACACACGCACACAGACACACACACCACAGACACACACACACACACACACACACACACACACACACACACACAGACGCGTTTCCACATAGCCCATGCACACACACGTACCGGTAAGAGAACTATAGTGTGCAGGTGGTACACTTCCTTTTCTGCACCAGTTTTGCAACAAAGCAAAACAGAACAAAAACCAACCTAAAAAAAAAAAAAATTGAGAGCAAGAATGGGAAGAGAGAAAAATCAAGGAACAAAGAATACCAAGTCACATTTCGTTAAGGTGCTTATGATCTTAGAACTATGCAACCTAATAGGTTTGAAACTGTTTACCTGAGAGAGAACAAAAAGAGAGACTTTTTTGTATTGGAAGTAACCTGATTAATTTTTATTTTCTTCAAGGAGAGATACTTGAAAGGAATATGTTTGTCCATCTGTTGGATCCAAACATTTCTATATTTTGTAAATGTTGTTTTTTTTTTATCGTTTACTATTTGCACTACAATGGTGTTTGACCTGTCTAATCCCTTATTTAACAAGTATTTTCTGTGGGTGGGGGTGGGGGGGGTTAAGAGCTGCACTTAATGTGAGCTATAAAAGAACTGCTACAGCACACAAAATAGCTATTTTTATTATTATAATTATAATTATTATTATTATTTTGTACCTTAAAAAATAGACACATACACCAAAGACATTTGTGTGAGCCTTTAAACAGTCTGTCTGTGGTTGGTATCATTCACCATCAGTGAGTCAGGGGTTGGGATTCAAGGTGGAGTAGGGTGGATCGTGTTCAGGCTTCGGAGACCTGAGAAGTTTGGGTTTTGACTCCTTTGACATCCATTAAGCAGGACATTTCATACTGGACGTACAGTAGTTGTACACTGTTGGATGTCAAGTTCAATCGGATTCACAGAACACTACATGCTTGTATGTGTATATATACATTGCTTGTGCATATGCGTACCTGTGTGTATATATACATGTATTGCATCATGCCCATATACACATTGTAAGGACTTCAGGCTGTCATTTTTTAAATGTTCTTAAAGCAATGAATGTTTGTGTGCAAAACACAGTATTTTTAAGAAGGATAGGCTATAGTTTTGCTTTTACTCTGAATTAGGTGGGCACGTTTCAAAAAGTTGGGTGGGAAGAAGCCTGGAAATGCCAGTGAATATTCAGCAAGACCCTCTTTCCATGTGCAGGGACTGAGTTACCTCTTCTCTCTTGTCCCCCACCTCCACCCCACCAGGGAGAACAGGAAACTCATGTTCTTCAAGGTTCTAGGCTGACCTGAAGTTGTTTTTTTGGTTTGTTTGTTTTTTTGGTAACTTATATTTATTATCTATTGGAATCAATCTTAAATCAGAAAGCTTTTTCAGAAAGAAAAAATTAATCTTTAGGCCTTTGGTTACTTTTTTTTTTTTTTTTTTTTTTTTTTTTTTAAGTCCTGTTTGTGAGAAATTTTACTTGCTGGGCTACATAATGTTGTTGCCCCTAGAAAAAAACTAAATACCTTGGGGGGGGGGAGGTCTTAAGAGTTTGAGAGTAAGAAAGAGAACTGCAGGGGTGACAGCAGTGGTAAAAATCCCTAATATTTTATTTAACTTACAGCCAAAACTCTTGATACATAAGTTTGTATGTATTGACTCAGATGCACAAAAAGAAAAAAAAAACACTTTGTTTTATGAATATCAAAGTACATGCTTAAAGCTAAATTTCTACTAATTTATTCCACAGTATTTAGCTTGCCTAGGATAGCTCATAAGTTATTCATTTATATGCTTTTAAAAATACAGAGCCTTATTTTTACTGACTTGTTTGAAGTTTGCAAAAATTGAAAAAAATACTAATAATTTGGAAAAAAATTGCATTCATTAGCATTTTGTAAAATACTGAAACTTTCAGCCCTATGTCCATTCATAGATTAAAAAAAAATAATTGTAGGAAAATAAAATAGTGAGAAACCAAACATTACAAAAGGTGGTTTAGCTCTTCTTGAGATAAATACTAAATCGGTATACTATGTAACACTAGGCTGTATGTAGGCAAATTATTTTAATGTTATTACTGGGCAAATATACTTACTACATCTTGAGGTCCATCCTTTCTTAGGCAGAAACATAACATGTACTACATGGGAGTGGACCCTAAGCGCAAGAGGGAGAGCATGCAAAATTGGTCCTTGCTTCCTCACTCTTAACCACTGACGAGGAAATCGTGCAGGTGGGGAAGGTGCGCATGGTGAGGAAAGCTTCAAGGAGAGGGGGATGGCAGTGTTCAACTTTACAAACTGCCATGAAAAACTTAGAGGGTGTTTTGAACTGCGTCTTAACTGTTACTGGAACTAATAGCGGAACCCATGAAAATAAGCGTGGGGAACCAAGTCCTAGTTCCCTGTGTGCTAGCAGAGATGGCCAGGGCAATGGGAAAAACAAGATGTTCGAAAGACAGTTGCTACCTGTTTGTGGCTCCCATTCATCTCAAGTGCGTGCCCCATCTTTGTAAGCCCTTTAAAAGAGTGCTTGACCTGTTGGGGGTAAGACGGAGTTTGACTAGTGGCCACAGTAATTAGAAGCAGAGCAAAGTGAAATTCCATACGACACTATTTTCATGGGATGATTTAATTGAAACTAAATGATCGAGTTATCAAATACCTATAAACTTTAACTTTATTTCATTAAATTTATATGGCCTTGAAATAGAATGATAAGTTATTGCTATCTTCAATAACCTTGGAAGATATGCGGGCTTGTGAATAACCCCACTTTTCATGTAGCAGCATGAGGCCAAAAGAAAAAACTTTAAAATTCTACCATATTGGGCTCTTCAGAGTATGTTTTCTTTAAAACAGGGTGGCTCTGGCTGATCTTAGTATCTCTCTACTCTTCCCTAGGGCTGATCTCTAGGCTCTTAAAAATCTACACATACCAGTCTTAAAAGCTCTGAAAAGCATTCGTCCCCAAGTATCTTTTAAGAATGATATATATTTTGTAGTTTGGACTCTTCTTTCTCCCTGTTTTCCTTTTTTCCTCCCTTCCTTCCTTCCTTCCTTCCTTCCTTCCTTTCTTTCTTCTTTCTTTCTTTCTTCTTTCACTTTTTTTTAAATTTTTTTCAAAAAGAGCATGGCAAATTCCAGCACACTGACTTGGGGTTTTTCTTGCCCCAGAAGACCAATCAATTTCATAGATATTTAAGATTGATTCCACACTTTTTTTCCAGGAGAATGCCTGCATTCTCCTCTAAGGAAGAGCAAGTGAATTTTTTTTTTCACCCCCGTGGGATTGGACCTCAAGAAGTAAGTCTAAAAAATAGAGAGCGTGAATGCCCCAGTTGTATTAAGCTTAGATTCAAATTATTATGTTCACTTGAAAAAATGATTTCCCGGGGGCCTTTTGGCAACTTCCCTTTTCAATGTAGAGAAAAACTTAGTCACCCTGAAAACCTACACAATAAACGAAACTTGTAGATGTGGGCAGGAGGTTTGGGGGTGGACATTGTGTGTGTTTAAATTAAACCCTTTATCACTGAAAGCTGTTGTATGGGTCAGAGAGGATGAATGCTCACTCAGAAGCTGTTCACATCTTCAAGAGCAGAAGCAAACCACATGTCTCAGCTCTATTATTTATTTTTTATGCATAAAGTGCATCATTTCTTCTGTATTAATTTCCAGTGGGTTTTACCCTCTATTTAAATGCTTTGAAAAACAGTGCATTGACAATGGGTTGATATTTTTCTTTAAAAGAAAAATATAATTATGAAAGCCAAGATAATCTGAAGCCTGTTTTGTTTTAAAACTTTTTATGTTTTGTGGTTGATGTTGTTTGTTTGTTTGTTTGTTTTTATTTTTTATTTTTATTTTATTTTATTATTTTTTTTGTTTTGTTTTGGCATACTACATGCAGTTCTTTAACCAATGTCTGTTTGGCTAATGTAATTAAAGTTGTTAATTTATATGAGTGCATTTCAACTATGTCAATGGTTTCTTAATATTTATTGTGTAGAAGTACTGGTAATTTTTTTATTTACAATCTGTTTAAAGAGATAACAGTTTGATATGTTTTCATGTGTTTATAGCGGAAGTTATTTATTTCTATGGCATTCCAGCGGATATTTTGGTGTTTGCAAGGCATGCAGTCAATATTTTGTACAGTTAGTGGACAGTATTCAGCAGCGCCTGATAGCTTCTTTGGCCTTATGTTAAATAAAAAACCTGTTTGGGATTTATTTTTTATTTTTATTTTTATTCTATGTCTTATTGGTTTTCCAAGATCAACTTGGCACACACACTGCTACACCCTTCGCTGGGTGATAATTTCATTTCTCCTGTAATTCTTGGGCAAAGTATGAGACACAGACTGAACGGAAGAGAGAGGGGACCAAAGCTGGAACAGGAGAACTGAGGGAGGAAAAGAATAACTATTGCTGTGGCAGGGCTTTGTAATAAGCTGCAGATGCTTGGACCAGCAGGAGTTATATTTTATTCATTTTGTTAATTTCCTATTTCTCAAGCTGTAGTGGCAAGTAACATGAAATAAAGCAACATTCCCTTCTTCCCTCCGTCCCTTCCTCCCTCCTCCTTCTCTCCTTCCCTACGTCCTCTCTTTTCCCTCCCTTCTTTCTTATTCCTTTCCTTCTGGCTAGAAAATCCGAATTGCATGAGAGCAGAAAAGAGCATACCTTAGGAAAGAAAAGAACCTAGACCAACAGGACCAATATGGAAAGAAGGACAGTCAACAATGAATTGATTGTTTAATCTTTTCTTCTATAGGTTTCCCTGTAGTATCTGTGCCAATCAAAGAGATTATATGGAGAAACTAACTCCTGTAAACACCCTGGGTACTGCCGGGTGAACCAAGCAAGTCCTGTGTGCCCATTGGGTAGATGTTACTTTCCCTGCTTTTACATCCGAGGCATAAAGTAACATTAATTGGAACTAGGATTCCAATCCAGGTCTATCTTCAAGTCTAAAGTTATTACTTTGCTGCCCCGGACCCTGATATTTATATTAGTTTCTTTATGGACTGAGAAAAAAAAGAGGGAGGTGGCCATGGGGGTTGGGACTGAGTGTTGAAGACACTTCTAACTTTTTACCACACTTTATATTCACCAGACAGTTTACTTATCTCCAAGTGAAATGCCAGGTTCATGTAAAATCGTATTAAACCCTTTTTATTTGTTTTAGGTAGAAAAGTTACATTTTTTGAAAATTAAAAATGAGAGTCGTTCCAGTTTTGCTTTACATTTATGAATATGTCTTATTTTTTCTGTTCTCATATTGTGCTACATGAAACCCTTTACCCAAAGTATTTTTCTTTATGGGCCCAGTGGTATTCTTGCGTGCACGTGTGTGGGTACACACAGGAGCACATGCGTTAGGCTTCATTTCCTGCCAGGTTTAATAATGAATGCATGTTAGTAACTAAGTAAAAACTCCACTAAATTACAAATGAGTAACATTATAAAATTTATACGGATATTACCATCATTAAGGCAAAAATAACAGACAGAAACCAAAGTCAAGTGTAGAAAAATATATCAATATGTATATATATATATATGTTACACATCTAACGTATATGATGAAGATGCATATATATGGGGCACAGTGTCATCATTCAAGGGGAACTGCCAAATCCATTTAATTTAGAAGTTCGATGCTTTCTCAGAAAACAGTTTAATTGTCTGAGGAGGTATCCAAGTGTAAGGGCACAGAGCATTGCATTAATTTCCTCTTGCATCAAATAATGGCGTCGGCTCCTTTGAAAGAATTCTGGTGTTTCTGCGTTGAATCCAATTTTAAGTCTTCTCTTTGGTCCATGAAAAGGCAGGATTCATTAGAAATTCTCCATTACACTCTTTCAGGCTTTCTTGAATTGTCATGTAATTAACAGCGAGAAGAAAAAAGGGAGGCAAATTGTTTATCCACAAGCAAAAAAAAAAAAAAACCAAAAAACCCACAGAGCTGTTTCAAGACATTTTAGACATCAGCAATCGTCCCCCTTGCCTCTGTGCACTTTGGGAAGAGCTTGAAATCCTCAGAGTCCAGCAAGATGTCACATCACTAGAGGGACACCAGAGAAGTCCTCTTCTCACAGAACCCTTAGCAGTTAAAATCCCACAGTGGGTTTGAGAAATACAAGGCCAACTGATTGACTAAAAATGATGAGGAGTCTTACTTTTTAAAACTGATTTCTGCTCAGGAAGGAGTCCGAAGGAGCTCGGAGGGAAGGTCCAGTCAGGGTCAGAAAAGGACATTGGAAAAGCCACCGAGGGCAAGAGTTAAGGTGCGGCTGTCATTCCTCCTGTCACGGTGGTGGCAGTGCCTGCATCATTGTCCGTGTGGGGACGCACTGTTCTAAGACAAACACTATCATGTGGCAGCAAAGGTCCCACCGAATATATACGTCTTTCATTAATGAAGTTGTCCCAACACAGTTGAGCCCCACAGCCCAAAAGCTTAAAAAGCTGGGTACTCACATGGGATAAAGGCTGTCATTATGGGGAAACTCGTCCATTGTGAAAGCAAGAAAGCAAAAGAGAAAAGAAAAAAAAAAAAAGAAAAAAGGACAAACACTGCTAATCTATGCCAGAAACAGCAGGCCTGAGGCAGGGGGTTGACAAAGCCTTGTGCTTCAAAGTGCTTATTGTGCTAGAACTTCCAAGGGCTGTGAAGACAAGCATCAAACTCTTCTAAATGGAACCAGGGAGGCTTCCTGCCATTGATCTCAACAACAAATGTTTGTGTTTCATGGTCAATTTATGTATCCCTCAAAGACTCGAAGTAAAATTGTCATTAAATAGGATATTTTTAAAGATAAAACTAATTTTCCATTTGAGTAATCATATCCTCAACACGGGTCCATTTGCCAACTAGATGACATGGTTTGAAATGGTCTTGTGATGATATATTTAGTAGCTATTAATGTTCCCAGCATTATGGGGCTCACAATTCTGAAATCAACTAACCCTTGTGAGTTTTCGTAGTCTTGATGAGATCGTGGACTGGCCCATATTGCTGTGAGGTTACTAGTAACGGCCTCAGATTGAAAACTTGGTGCAAGCAAAGATAGCCCCCTTCGTTTGGGGCTCAGGAGAATAGAATTTGAGTTACATGGAAAACTCTAGATAATTGGGTTGCGTCAACCATTTATTTAGCTGCTTTGCGAAAAGAGTCTGGACGGAGGACTCAAAAGAATTTTCCCTGAACTTAACGCTGCCTAGTAAGTAGTATGCCCCCATGACTCCTTGAAAGAGGAGTGGACGGCGAATGCTTGTTGGCCCTGTCAGTGTCCCAGTGACCCAAGTGTCAATAGGTATGGAGGAGCAAAACAAACCAGCCAGTACCAGGCTCACTGCTGTGACCAGGCTTCATAGGGTGATGGTGAACAGCTTTTATCTTTAGGCGTTAAATGTTTCACAAGACAGAAAGTGCAATATTAACTCGTTTTATATTGAACAACTCCCCAATTATGATCCTAACTAGATCCATCCGTCATCTGGGAAACTGATTTTCCAAGTAGTCAGTCCAGAATTGGGAGTACATGGATTAGGCATTAGAAGTAAATTCTAGGGAAAAGTAATCACTGTAAAACAAAACAAAGCAAAACAAACATCTTTCAGATGTCAAAACTGGAGAGAAAGTAAGAAAGGAGGTGAAACCCGTGGGCGGCAAGGGTGAGGTCAGGTACTTCTCTCCAGATTCAGCGGGACTTACCAGGAGCAAACTGATAAATGCATGTGCTGGCCTTGAGGAATCATATTGCTTGAGGGTTTTAGATTTTTGTTTTGTTTTGCTTTGCTTTTCCCGAAGGAGGTGCCCAGGGGAAAGCAGGGTGGGGAAGGCTGTACCCTCCGCCTGTCAGTCTTCAAAGACTTGAGTCTAGACCAGTGGAGAGAGGCGGCTGCAGGCAGAAATGGAAGGAGCCTTAACATCAAGGACCCTGTGGTTCCCAAATAACAAATTGTGATACTATGCGGGATAGAGGACCATTTTCCCTGATCATGTGTTGAAGGTAGCACCATGGCTGCTGCAAAGAAAATGGGCCAACAGTTTGGGGAGCCGTGAGACACAGGACCTTCACCAGATTTCAGCGTTTTTGAGGTGGCCTCTGAAAACAGTGTCTGTGTGATGGATTCCCATTGGAGGTGTGGCACAACTGAGAGAGGTTTTGTAGGAACGGAAGTTCCTTATAGGAACCGACTGGACAGTTTATTGGCCCGCATGAAACACCCGTGGTTTCCCAGGTACAACTGGATAAAATGTAGAGAGGGGCTATGCATCTACTAAGTTCCATCTTTGATCTTAAAGAGGTGGATGTGGTTTTAAACTGTATGAATAGGGCTTAATATCATTACCCTGCCTCCTTGTTTTCACATTAGATCTAATACGAAGGGAATTATAGTAATTATATGACTTCATTTCTCAAAAAAGCCAGTTTGGTTTCACATGAATGGATAATGTACAGCACTAACCCTACTTGAACTTGTCTATGCATGGAGAAACGGAAGATGAGTCGGTCATGGAGAGAATGCTAAGCATATTTGGTCCAGGATGTCCTTGAATTTGGTGATATGACCTTGAACCAGATGCTTTGATTCTGGATTTATTCTTCTTTAGGGTGAAGTCATGGTACCTAGGCAGCATGTGTCCCTGGGGTACTCGGAGAATGAGTTCATGTCAAAGTGCTTTAGTGACTGAAAAATCAAAATAATGAGGATACCCTTCCCATCTTCCTTAATCCATAAACACAATCCCCCAGGCTATTACTTTGTTTCTAACATTTTTTTAAATTCTATAATTTATTCTTTACTTACCATTGTATCCAAACCACGCAGTACACCACTGTGAAATGAGTTTATGATAAAGAAACACGGTCTGAATAGAGTTTTTAAAGAATAATAGTGACCGTGCTATACAACCTTGGCCAAAGGTACTTTTTTAAAACTTTGAAAGTTACTCCTTCAAGAAATTTTCAAGTGCAGTTAATCCCAAAATATCTACACATTTACCATGTTACTCCAATGTAAAGTCATTGGAAATGCTTTTATAGGCTATTTTATTATTATTATTATATTATTATTATTATTATTATTATTATTATTATAGGCTATTTTATAGGAAATGGCTATTATAGACTATCACTTTCCAGAGACACACAGCAGAAAATTCTTCTATTTGAAAATTCAGAAGGGGGGCACCTGGGTGGCTTAGTCAGTTAAGCGTCGGACTTCGGCTCAGGTCATGGTCTCCTGGTCCATGAGTTCGAGCCCTGTGCTGGGCTCTGTGCTGACAGCTCAGAGCCTGGAGCCTGCTTTGGATTCTGTGTCTCCCTCTCTCTGTTCCTCCCCCACTCACATTCTGTCTCTCTTTCTCTCTCTCTCAAAAATAAGTAAACATCCAAAAAAATTTTCTTTTGAAAAGTCAGAAGGGCCTTTTTGGCCCATTGAGAAGGTACATGCTATTAAAACAAGCAAAGCTGATTTAACTGTCTGTTCCGAGGAAAGTGCTGGAAAAAGTTTCTAATCATTATAGTTAGGCATGCCCTGTATTTGGCTTCTGAGTTTTAATCTTCTTTTTTTGAAGTTTATGAATTAAATAATTAAATTACAGTAAACTGGGGCGCCTGGGTGGCTCAGTCTGTCTGTTAAGCATCTGACTCTCAATTTTGGCTCAGCTCCTGCTCTCAGTTTGTGTGTCGGGGAGGCCTGCACGGACTCTGCGTTGAGAGCGTGGGCTCTGCTTGAGATTCTTCCTCTTTCTTTGCCCTTCCCCTGCTCAAACTCTGTCTCTCTCTAAATAAACTTAAAAAAATTAAATCACATTAAAGTTATAACATAGTGAAGAGAATAACTTCTAGGATAGGTAACACAAACTTCAGGTCAGCTACTTAGTGGCATCGTCACACTGGAAAATTATTTAAATTCAGTAACTATATTTCCTTTACTTCTTTACATTTAAGATAAAAATAATATCTACCTGATAAGACTTCTTGGAAAATTTCCAAAGTGAAAAGACATCTAAATGGCAGAGGTCAGGGTCTGATATGATGAGTTTACCATTGACCCCCTGCTAGAAATATCCAGTTATATTTTTATGGCCCCACTCTCCAAGAATTATCAGAAACACTTCCTGCAATTGGACCCTGTCCTGGGCATTTTAGGACGCTAGTTCTGGCCTTAGTGCCACGGGATGTTTTGAGAGTAGATATTATTACTTGCTCTCTATGATATCAATCGGGGAGGGTTCTTGTTTTTGATCCAAACAGCTTTCGTAAATAATCCTGTTATCGCCATCCTTTTCAGCCTCATCCATCCATCTCTTGAGGTAACACTTCCGTTATTAGTTTAATGTATAAATGAAAGAAACACCTAATTTCTTTGAACTGATGGGAACTGAAGTGTCTTATATAAAGCATTTTGTTTTCTAACTGAAGAAGATCCTTTTAAACACTGAAAAGGAAATTAGCGGATGTTTGACTCTAAAAAGTAGACATGTGACCAAACAGGTTTAAATAATAAAGACATTTGTTGCCCATTTAATGTGGAACCAAGGTTCTAGGTGTAGTGTAATCATGGCACCCGCTCTATTTCTTTACAATTCTCTGATCACTCCCCTCGTCCGTATTTTGGCTTCATCATCAGACTCATGATCTCCACCAAACCCTTAGCAAAAACTGGATATTCATCTTCATGTGGATCTAGCATAGACTGCTACCCATGGTTTTCTCTTAAAAACAGCAAGGACCTTTCACAGAGAGAGTCAATCTTTCCTAGTGACTTTCTGGCTCAAGTTGGCACAGGCCAGTCTCCAGGACAGGAGACCATGATTGACTAAGAAAAATCAGAGCCAACTTCCTGAGAAGGGCCGGTTCCCTAAATAGTACTGTTGCCAGATGCCTGGGATTAGGTAGCGTGAAAGGTGGAGAGTCAAATATTACAAGTACCAGACTTGTATTTCAATATTCTTGAGGGAAATCTTTATACAGTGCTCCCACTTTCCATATTCTTAAATAGACAACCCTGATCATACTTTAGCCCTATGGAGGAGTGGGGGGATGGTGTTACAGAGACGATTATTCAGTGATAATCTCAGTAGCTACCATTTAGGTGGCAGAGCTGTTTGCTCCTAAACTAAGTAATTACTGGCTATTCTTGCACTTTATGGCTGCTCTCCTGAATACTTTGTCTCCTCAATTGTGGTGCCACTAACAACTTAAGTTCTTACGATAGATAGCAATCCTCTTCCCAACTTTACTTTGCTATGGGAGGAAATAATACAGAATATCTCAGCATGGATGCCGTTGAACCGACTCTGGGATTAATGGATGATTCCTATTTCCTGCATAAAATACGTTGCCTGATACTTTCAGAATATAGTACATATAGCTAGTACAATACCTGTACAATCTTGCTCTCACTGGTTGAGTTGTATGGTTACTAAGGCTCAGTTGTGTTTGTTCCCAAATCTGTACATTCCAGTTGTATTTGTGATTGTGTTACATAAAAACTTGAAATATGAGTAAAGCAAAAATAAAAGCAAACAACAAACAAACAATAACAACAACAACAAAATAAACCTAACTACTAATCAAATGTATTGTTTCTACAGAGCTAAGGGAAGCTCACTACAAACATTGGTGGCTAAATTAGCCATGGGAGAAATGATTGCAAAAGACTGAAGAAAAAGTGCAAAATACAGAGAGATTCTATATTCATAAAATTCTGTAGGGGTCTTTAAATTCTTGTTCTACTTCAAATTTTTTTTAACGGTTACTTATTATTGGGAGACAGAGAGAGACAGACCGTGAGCAGGGGAGGGTCAGAGAGAGGGGGACACAGAATCTGAAGCAGGCTCCAGGCTCCAGGCTTTGAGCCCAACGTGGGGCTCGAACTCATGAACCACAAGATCGTGACCTGAGTCGAAGTCGGACACTTAGCCGACTGACCCAGGCGCCCCTCTTGTTCTACTTTAAAGATTCCAAAAAGGGGAATGGTAGAAGATACATTATTAATGTGATTCATACAGGAAAATAAATGATGGCATCCTCCAATCAGCAGATCCACTCTCAAAGAAAGGGCCATGACCCTGTAGGTTAAGCTTGGTAAATGAACCTAAAACCATTGCCTGTTCACCATCCACTAGCATGACAGAGGTCCATGGGAAATTGGAGTCAATTTTCCTCCTTTTTTGTTATATATCTGTGTAGATTACAAGATCTCTGTAATTCTTCTCTGGTGACCCCTGAAAGGAAGGAAACTCCAGCCGAGTCAGGGATGTGTAACAACATAGGACAAAGTACTTGAGGCAGGCTGTATGGAATTGCATACTTATAGGAAGCAGTAGAGAAGGAAAGAAGTAAATATGAACTCCCAGTGAAGAGAAGCAAGGAGACACCATGTTAGAAAGGCAGAAGGGGTGGGTCATGGGGCAGGAGGATGGTTGCAAGGGGAGAGAAGCCAGGTGTGCACAGGCATGGAGGCTGGTTCTGATTAGCAGTATGGACAGAGATCTCCATGAACATCACTAGAAGAAAGACCAACCAAGGACTTCGTGTGGATTTGAACCCAGGATGGGGGAGTCTGCCAGTGAGGCCAGTCGGGGCTAGGAATGTTGTTAAAATTGAGCCACAAACACATGGTGGGGTTGGTACGTAGTTGGAAGAGTTCCTCTTAACTGGAGGGTGGAACCGAGGTGAGTCTAGCAAGATGGCAGGGACCCCAACAGTGAGAGATTGGAGGAAAGGCTGAGAGCAGTGGAGGGGCGGGACAGCAGAGCCACCTGGAGGAGCTGTTAATGGATTATACTTGGTCTTGTGAGCTGGGTGTCAGGAGACTGTTCCATTTCAGTTTGCAGGAACATATCCCTTAAAATGTGGTACAAATTGGTTGTGCGCTTAAACTATTGGATGAGCTAGATGGTATGAGATGCTCAAGACTTGGTGCAGAGACATCTGGCATCAGCGATGCAGAATTTAAGAGAGGACCATTTTTCCTCACTTGTACTTAGTCACCAGCCATGGTTCACTCTGGTGTCTTGAGGGCTGCAGAAATGACAGGCTATAAATGCTATATGGACTCCTGGGTGTGAGCCTCCTGATGACAGGAGCTCTGGTTTAGAGCTAAGAGAGAGTCTGACACAAAAAGCCCAATAAGTACTTAAATGAATGAATGAATGAATGAATGAACAAATGGCACATGTTATGAATCTGTGCAATATGAAGTTGCATGTGTGGGTCTGCATATGAGAGAGGGCTTGGCCCAGCATAGACGTTGGAGTGATTAAATCAATGGTTTGAACACATTTCTGGAGAGAGACTGAAAGATGAGGGAATGTAGAGCAGTATAAATATTCAAGAGTGAGCAGGAAAAGAGAGCACATGGAAGCGGAAGGATGTGTCTGCAGAAGCGGTAAGGATGCTAGGAAAGAACACAGAGAAATCCTGTATAGAAGGAGGGAGTGCTCCAAAGAAACAAATGCCATGAAAATAAAAAGACCAAGGAAGATATTGACTGAAAAGTGTCTGTTGGTCATCTGTAGGTTTTGGGAGAGCCATTTCATTGGAGCGGAGGAGTCAGAAATCTGATATTCTGATTTAAGAAGTCAATGGAAAATGAAAAGCTTCTACATCACCTTCTGGACAGTTGACATCTTTACTATGGTGGGTCTTCCAATCCATGAACATGATACATCTTCCTATTTATTTAGATCACTTTTGATTATTTTCAGCATACAAATCCTCTTCAGGTTTTGTTAGATTCATACCTAAGTATTTCATTTTCTGAGTGATTATAAATGATTTTTTATTTTTAACTGCATTTTTCACATATTCATTGACACAGCAGTGGGGTGGCCTTGTTACTGCTGGGCAATGATGACGTCCTCATTCTCCACTAGGCTTCCTAGAGTGGGAGGCGGAGGGGTGCCTCCTCACTGCCAGGGGGGGCTGGCTGACCAGACTCCCCATGTGGTGTTCTCTGATACCTGGATGGAGCTCACTGTTGGTGGGTGAGGATGAAGGGCATGGTCAAGCGTATTGAGGCACATTAGGTGGCTCAGTTGGTTAAGCATCCAGCTCTTGATTTTGGCTCAGGTCATAATCTTGCTGCTCATGAGTTTGAGCCCTGCATCGGACTCTCTGCTGTCAGTGTGGAGACCCCTTCAGATTCCATGTCTCCCTGCCCCTTTCTCTCTCTCTGCCCCTCCCTCACTAGCTCTCTCTTTCACTCTCTTTCTCTCTCTCAAAAATAAATAAACATTTTTAAAAAGGGGGGTATGGAGGCACCTTATTACAGCCTCACATCAGTGAAAGCCTAGACTCCCCACTTGGCCTTAGCGTGGGTTGAGGCCAGGCTACAGTTTTTTCTGTGCTGCTCTGCTGGAAGGAGTAGAACTAAAATTAGTTTTCTGACTTGCCAGGCTGCCCTTGCCCTGGTCTTTTGATTAGGAAGCACAGGCTTTGTTGGGCTCTTCTATCTGTGTCTGTTGCCGTTTCCAGGTTGTCGACTTCTTGAGCACCAAGTCTGAGATACAGAAGAAAGAAGAAAGCCCTGGGAACTTCCCACCATATTGTTCCTCTGATCCTGAGGTCTGCATAGATCTATCTGCCTTCTTTCTACCTCTAAGAACTTTCTTAGGTTTGTTTTACATATGACGTCCAGGCTTTTTGCTCTACTTAGTGGGAGGAATAGAAAGAGGTATGTCTACTCCACCTTCCCAGAAATCAGTTCTGCTCCCCAAATGGTGTTTTATTTCTTTCTTTCTTTGTTTGTTTATTATTTTTTTATAACCTTAAATTTTTTTAATGTTTATTTATTTTTGACAGAGAGAGAGAGAGAGAGCCTGAGCAGGGGAGGGGCAGAGAGAGAAGGAGACACAGAATCCAAAGCAGGCTCCAGACTCTGAGCTGTCATCACAGAGCCTGACATGGGGCTTGAACTCATGAACCAAGAGATCATGAGCTGAGCTGAAGTTGGGTACTTAAACGGCTGAGCCGGTGCTCCTCCAAAAGATGTTTTAAATTCCTGTTGCTATTTCCAAATCTAGATTGCTCAACTAGACCATCTACTGAGCTCTAAGCAGATGACTTTACCTTTCTGAATGTTTACCTGGATATCCCACAAGAAGCCTAGATTCAACATGAATATATGAGCTCCCTCCCCTGTTCCTCAACAGCCCTCCTTCTTTCACTCTATCCTGGTTATCATCACCACATGGCCATCCAAACCAGAAGCCAATCCTCATGCCTTTCTTCATGTGCTGATCTTAGCCATCCAGATGCTTACCCCATGCCTACCTTTCTCGCCCATTACCTCTGTGGATATTGTTTTATTCAAGCTCTCATAACACTTAAAACTTAGATTGTCCCTAAGTGAATAATTAGTATCAGCTTCTCTTCCTTGTTTTAGTTAATATGTCTCATTTTCCTATTCCCTATCGTCAAAATTTCTACTCTACTTTCCACTCACCTTTGCCTTGTATCCAACAGTTTCAAATGTGATCAATTCTATGATGCTGACATCTTTCCCATCAGCACCTTCCTATCTATTTCCATGGTCATAATCCAGTGCCTAAATATTAGGGGAACTCTATGTATGTCCAGGTCCTCATCCACCCTCATTTATATTTTTGCAGTTACCTCCTGTTCAGTCTGTCCTCTTCCAAACTGTGGCAATCTTTCCTGTGCAATATCTGGATAATTTTCCTGAATCACTGTTTCTTAACTCGATTTCCCGGCTTCAAAATATCCAATGACCCTCTGTGGCCGGCAGAATGCGTGTCCAGCGGTTTTAGTTTGGTATTCGAGATCCTCCACACTCTCCTCTTTTATTCTGAGTTTCCTCCCTGAGTTTTGTTTATTTCTCTCCCCCGGCCCCGGCAGGTCCCTGTAGCAACCCCAGGCAGGTTATGAATGATCAGCTCAGCCTGAGACGCTGCTTTAATTCAACAGCAGCACAGATCATGTTGCTTAGTTTATTACTTCTGGCCTTCCCTGCATGAGATGTGAGGTGAAGAAGAGGGGAAAATATAACAAAGCAAAGATGAGTGATGTGAGAAGAGTTAGATAAAAAAAAAAATCAACTCTGTGTCGAAGGGATCCTCACGTAGACAAGAGTGCTGGGTAGTTAGTCTCCACAGGCAGAGGGGGGAAGTACCCGCTCACAGCGGGCCATGCATGTGACTTCAAAGATAGGAGCACATCAGCTGGCAATAAATATTTATAAAATGAGACGTAGGTATTTAGACCATTAGCCTGCCACATACTCCTTCCACACAATGAAATATGAAGCCTAAATCATGCTAAAGACAGGCAGAACAAATAATGCGGGGCCTAAATTTAGGCTTGGGTAAATGTTCAGGTTTATTTTAAAATATGGATCTGTACACACAAGCATTATAGGCAAAGCCAGATTTTTAAATGGCCGCAACTCTTTTTCATTCATTTCCCTTCGTTTCTACCGTCTTTCGTGAAAGGAAGAACTTTTCTCTCAACTCGTAGCATCTTTTCTTTTGTCTTACCACACATCAGCATATCCAGTGTGCCCAGAGACATTCTTGCCTTGTCAAGTCTTGTGATTTGTTTGTTAGGATGGAGGAAAGAGGCCCTTGAAGCTAATTTCATCCAAACCAATTTTCTTCAGAGTCTATGAAGTGATTCCCAGCTAAGTGTCCAGCACAGAGACTTCTTTTTCCACTGATCTTCCTATAAATTCATTTCTCACAATTATGAACTAATAAGCCTCAGGACTGAACACAGGCTCTAGTGTTAACAGAAGGGGTTGGGTGGGGCTCAGAACTTATTCCAAATTCTGGTCTTTCTGAACTCCTTGCTGATAAAAACAAACAAACAAACAAAACAAACAAACAAAAAAACAACTAGATGTTCCATTTTCTTTCCTTTGAGATAGTGGGAAGCAACAAGCTAATGAGACAAGCCATTTGAGCTAAGCAACTAAAGAGCAGCTAAGAGATTTAACATGTTGTCTCTTCCAAATGAAAAAAAATTCTTCTTCTCAGACCCTGTGGGGGGTTGGGGAGTGTCTCTGCCTTCCAAACATGGCAGCAGTGGAGGGTGGTTGCCCAGTCCAGGGCACTGCCCAAGCCCTATCATTGACTGAGGCTTTCTAGCACAGATGTATGCACTAAATCGCTGTAACCTCGAGAGTTACAGGATATGGTGTAGATAAGCAAGCATACCCTCTAGAACGATGTGATATAAGATTGAGTCTCCTTTAGGGGCGCCTGGGTAGCTGAGTGGGCTAAGCATCCAACTTCAGCTCAGGTCATGATCTCGCAGTCTGTGAGTTCGAGCTGATTCTGTGCTGACAGCTGAGAGTCTGGAGCCTGTTTCAGATTCTGTGTCTCCTTCTCTTTCTGCCCCTCCCCCAGGCATGCTCTGTCTCTCTCTCTCTCTCTCTCTCTCTCTCTCTCTCTGTGTCAAAAATAAATAAACATTAAAAAAAAAGATTGAGTCTCCCCTAGATGATCTTGAACCAGTTATTTAAAATTTGAGGCCTTTGATGGTCTCACCTAGAGAATGGAAGCAATACTGTCTTCTTTGTTTTTGTGAGCATTAATTGATGCAGCTCTGTGCACATTTATGACATCAATGACCTTGTCATTGCAGGTAGGAACAGCCTAAGCAATGGGGGGCTTGCTGACAACTCTAGGTCATTGAAGAGAAGTGCAAGTTCAAAACACTGATTTTTCTGTTCTATCACGTCTTACCAGGATATCATTCGGGAAGTATATTATCAGGTTTTCAAAAACACTTTCTCATCTCCTACCCCATTTGTATCCTTAACTACCCAGTGAGCCCAGGTAATGGAATTGTGATCATTCCCTTGTGACTGAAGCAAAATACTACATGTTCAGAAAAGTGTGGCCCAAAGCCATAGGGCAATTTTGTTTAGAGCCAAGTCAAGAGCCTTCTTTATATTGTATGTGTAGTGGTTAAGTGCACTGAAATTGCAAATTTTACTGGCAAAGCCCTTTTTGATTGAACAAGAGGAATTAAGAAATTCCCAGGCAAGAAACCTTTGATTAATGGTACCCATTAAACCCTTTGTAGCCTAATGCAATTCACACATCTACAATGGGTCACTGTAAAATCTTTGAAAATGTATACTTTAAGTATGAATATGGTTAAAATCTGTCAACCACAGTCCAGAAGCAGATGATCTTCCTTGTGATGTATCATCAGAAGGTCAGTAGTAGCCTAATGCTAAGTCACAGTGCCTGGGTCATTGATGTCACTTCATGCCACCACATAGGCATTTTATCATCTCCCATCATCACAAGAAGGCGACTATGGTACGTAAGCTCTTTTGAGAGAGAGAACGACCACATTCCCATAACTTTGATTACAATATATGGTCATGATTATTCTGTTTTATTGTTAGCTATTATGCTTTATCTCTTACTGTGCCTAATTTAGAAATTAAACTTTATCATAAGTATGCATGTCTACCAAAAACATAGTATCTATAGGGTTCGGTACTATCCGTGGTGTCAGGTATCTGCTACTAGGATCTTAGAAGGTATCCTCCATGGATAACACGGCGACTACCAAATGTAATTAGGCATCCCAGCCTTCTAGATCCCAAGATTTTCAAAGATGTAGAGAAACAACCAAGTCAGCTTCCAGTGGGTAAAAATGTAAGTTTACCTTTGGGGTGTACGTGTGTGTGTGTGTGTGTGTGTGTAATACGAGGGTATATCTATATTTTTTAATGTTTATTTTATTATTTTTGAGAGAGAGAGAGAGAGAGAGAGAGAGACAGATAGAGTATAAGCAGGGGAGGGGCAGAAAGCAAGAGGGAGACACAGAATCTGAAACAGGCTCCAGGCTCTGAGCTGTTAGCACAGAGCCCATCGCAGGGCTTGAATTTGGGAACGGCAAGATCATGACCTGAGCCTAAGTGGAATGCTTAACCAACTGAGCCACCCAGATGCCCCTACTAGGGTATAATTTTAAGTAAAGGTAATGTGAGAATCCACTCTTTGTTTAAGGGATTGACTGAAGCCTTAAAGAAGGCTGAAGGTCTGCAGTTAAGCATTCTACTTAGTAATATAAACTGAGGGCAAGTTTTATGTGAGTGACATCTCTGCAGACTATATTACTTTTATGAGACAATCATGATTTTTCTCTATGTGGGTTTAGACTCCTCTGTGCCTCTATGGTTATGGCATATACATTTGGAGTCATGTATTCGCTCATTTGACAAAAATTCAGTAAATGCTTACTATGGATTAGCCACTATTCTAGAAACAAGAGATATAGCAGTAAAGAAAGTATAAGAATCTTTGCTTTCAAGGAAGTTACATCTCCTCTGGGAAGTCATATATTAACATACAGTATAGGCTAGTTAGTATATCATTATAGAATATGAGTATATAATTATTGGCAGGATTGAATACATCCAAGAGTTGGAAATGGGAAAAGAGATCACTTGGTGTCCTTTCAGTGGAATGTCTTGTTTGAAAGATCTTCATGTGACTATCTGACTCTACAAAGTATGCACCATGATTATCTTGGATTGACTAGATTATTTTACAATTCTGTAAGGAAAGAGTATACCTTGTAGAAATGTATCAATTCTTATCAGAATGCAAACATTTGTTACCCATAGGGATACAAATGTTTCCTGTGCCTGGCAATGCAAATGAAGTTCGTCAGGGACAGAATATAAATCTCTCAAGAATTCTCAGTAAACTGTTTTAACATCTTACTGGTGAACTAAATAAAATCTTTGATTTATTTTTATTTTATATTTATATGTGAATCACAATTTTACCTTTCGGAAAATAATCTATTAGCATTATCTTCATATATATTTATATAAATTATTGTGTATTATATAATGTGGTATAGTATAAGGTGATATGTGTTGTAAAGAAAGTAATTAAGGGAAAGGAGATAGAGGGAGGAGGATTCCAGGCATAGGCAACCACCGGTACAAAGACCCAGTGATGCAAACCCCTCTAAGTGCCCAAGGAACCATTAGAAGGCTCAAGAGTCTGGAGCAGATGCGGTTGGAGAGACGAGAGGGGAGGCAGGTATCATCTGGCCTTGAAAGATTGGAAAAGACTTTCAGCTTTTCTCTGAGTGTTGTGAAAAGCACAAACTAGTCTCTAGCCATTCTGGGGGCCAGGGTAAGAGGACCAATGGAAGCCCACTGCCATGCCCTGACCCCACCTCTTGGCCTTCCCTCAAGCTTAGGGTTGTGTATACGTCCTACACCTTTTAACTTAGAGAGGATAGCAGAGAAGAGGCACTCACTGAGGGAGAAGTGGTCTGGGGCCATTTGGTCAGAGAATTCCTCTTCAGGGCACTCATTTGGTGATGGGGACATTGGGGGCGAGAAGACAGGGGTCAACTCCTTTGTGGCTCTAAGACTGGTACGAAAGAAGGCTTGGAAGGTTCTGAGCAGGGTTGTGAAATACTAGGACCTAAATGGTAAAAGAATCTCATTAAACTACTGAGTGGAGAATATAGTAAGCCCCGCCCCCCCCAATCTGTGGGGGATATGTTCCAAGGCCCCAGGGGGATACCTGAAATTGTGGATTGTATCAAATCCTACATATATTATGCTTTTTCCTATACATGCATACCTATGGTAAAGTTCAATTTATAAATCAGGCACAGTAAAATATCAACAACAATAGCAATAAAATAAAACAATGACTGAAATAAAAGTTATATGAATGTGGTCTCTGTCTCAAAGTATCTTCTATCTATTTGCGCTCACCCCCTGATGAGATGTCAGGGGAGCACCGTTTGCTTCCAGACTGTGGTTGACCACAGGTAATGGAAACCATGGATAGTAAGGGACTATTGTCTACTGCTGGGGTGGGTAAAGCAGAATATAAAAAGGTGGAGGCTCCTTCATGAACCCAGGCAAAAGGTAATGGGTGCTTGGAGCACAGGATAACAGTGGAGGGTTGTGAGAGGAGCTCAGATTCTGCATATGTATTGGAAACAGCTTAACAAGATAATAGATCCACTGGAAGTGGCTCTGAGACAAAAGGAGAATTCAGAGATGACTCTAGAAGTCTGCCTGATACCGTGGAAATAGGGAGGAGTTGTTACAGAATGAGAGGAACTTAAAGTAAACTGTTTTTCTTTCAGCTTGTTTTTTTCTTTTGCTCAAGAGAGGCTAGGCTTGGATAGAGAGTACTTCGGGGACTTGATTGGGGTATTCCCCATTTTGGGGGAGCCTTGATTTTCAGACTGGAGTTAAGGAGAGACTCTCATGTTGGTGAGGTACTTAGCCCATTCAAGAGAATGGAAATCTGAGAACGAGGCTGTGGTTTCACACTTTTTGGTCCGGGAGCCCCTGGTGGTCATGGGTGCAACTTGTTTGCTGAGTCCTTCTTCTTTTAGGGTTTTCTCCAGAGTCCAGTAAAGCCTCTGAGAAGCTGGAACCTAGTTTTCTCTCTCACTGAGGGGAGTTGTGTCAAGGACCTGTGCTCAAACTTGAAACAAAGCAATGCAGAAAAAATTAACAACATTTTGAAGGAATCCAGGCTCAAGGCATCAAGACGTGACCTACCATGACTTTCTCATAAGAAAACCAGACCATCTATTTGAAGCAAGATGTCTCCTCAGATGGAAACAACAACAAGATGGAACCATAGCTCATTCTCGGAGAGGGTGGGCCCGGACACAGCCTGGAAATCCCATGGTCAGTTCAAATGGAAGCTGATTTTCTCGTATCTTGAGTGGTGAGTTCTTGTAGACTAGACACCTGATCTATTTTACAGCTAATGAAATATAATGGTATGTAACCCAAGATAGAACAGATTGAGCTAAAAAAATCAATATTTCTAAAAATTAATAGGAATAATAAAAGCACCAGCATATATGGTGAGCTTGGAGTTTCGTGCCTACATCGGCAGACCACCCAAGAGTGCAGTCTGTGAGCAGATGCACTTGAGACCAAGCTACAGAGAGTATATGTGTCCATCTCTGGAAACCTTATCTGAGGACACGATCTTGACACACTGGGGGTCCCTTGACTCTTCCAAAAATCAAGACACACTGGGGGCCACCTACTCTTTGTGCTTTCTTGGAAGTGCATTGTCTATTCAGACTTGTATCTGGGAGATTTATAATATTGTCCTCTTTGCAGTGTTTTTTGTTGTAGCCCAAAATCCATAGAAAAATATTCCGAGCTGATAATTGAATGCTAAACTTCCTTCCAAGTCAATGGTCTTTCTTTAATCTTCCTGTTCAGGCATCACTCTATCATTTCCTCTTATTCTGAAATGGAACAGCCTATCATACCATCAATTCCTTACCATTCAACAAAATTTTCCACTTTCCTGCCTTATACTTATACCCAGGCTTTGCTTTTCCTCTCCTATGCCAACAGGTAACATTTGTCGACACTCAACAATCCTATATTTTGATCCACTATATCAGAGGGATAGCAAGTCATGGTGCACCAGTTTCCTTGGGCTGCCATAACAATTTACCACTAACTTAGAGGCTTAAAAGAGCAGAAATGTATTCTTTCCTAGTTCTGGAGGCCAGATGGCCAAAATCAAGGTGTCAACAGGGCCATACTTCCTCTGAAGACTCAGGAGTAGAATGCTTCTTGTCTCCAACAGGCTCTGGTGGCTTCAGGCATTCCTTGGTTTGCAATGTTTCTTGGCACGTTACTTCAATCTTGGGCTCTGTCTTCACAGGGCCTCCTGCCCTGTGTCTGTGTCTATGTTTCTAATCTTCCTCTACCATTCTCTTACAGGACACTTGTCATTGGAGTTAAGGCCAACCCTGATAATCCAGGATGGAGTCATTTCAAGGTCTTCAACTTAATTAGATTTACAAAATCCCTTTTTCAAATAAAGTCATATTAAATAAGTTGAAGAGATTAGGACTTGAACATACCTCTTTGGAGGCCACAATTCAACTCACTATACAGTTGGTCACTGGGGGGAGAGTTCTCTACTCAGAGGTCTTTGTTCCCACAGTGGCTGTTGGTTATCAAAAGTGATGTTACCAGTGTGAATTTTAAGAAGAAACAGACTTCACTGGGTTGCAGGATGAGCAGTTGTGGTGTGGGTCTACTCTCGGTTAAGCATTTAAATCATCCGAGGCCTAACACAAATATTCCTTCTTTGTTATAAAATTATAAACCAGGGCCATATGATATGTTCACCTTTTAGACTCACCTTTTTTTATATTTCCTATTTTTAAGAACAGAAAACACTTGAAATTTCAAGGGTGGTCAGATTTAACAGGTGTCCAAAAGAATGATGAAATGTCTTTGAAGGTAAATATTGTCTGATGAGATGTCTTCAATACTTTAAAGAAAGATTATAACTGGGCACATGATGACTGCAGCATGTGAGGGCACGGGAACCATAAACTACAATTGATTCAGACAGAAAACCTCCAAGGAACAGAAAACCACAGCTTGAATTGAGGAACAGTAAATGAGTCTATTAGTTAAGGTAACGATACGATAAGTAAATATAGCAATATGAGCCTGACATTTTGAACAAGTTTTATTAATTATGCGAATTAGTACAGCAAGCCCTCAAATGCACATCTATAACTTTCATTGGCCAGATGGGTTACGGCCCCAATAGCTGACTTTGACTCAAAGCGTGTTCATATGTGTGTCTGCGTGCTAACATATGCCCATCATTCAGTGGAGTGCAATGCACTCCTTCTTCTGTAAGAAATAACTTGTGAGTGGCCACAATTTGAAGCATATGTTGTTGCCATAATAAGATAGGGTACCAAGGAAGAATTTACTAATCTGATTAACAAAGATCTAGGGGTTTCTAAGCAATTCTGTTATATGTAGACATTCTGGTACAAGGACATGAAAATTGATGAATGTTTTTGATTTAGACTTATAATACTCGAATTATAGTGCAGAACCAAATTATAAATATATTAAGAATTAGAAATGGCAAAGTGTGTAGGATTTTGAGACATCTCAATGACACTTAGACATAGTGGATTAGGAATGTTCTACAAGGGACTGTAAAGCTATTTAGTTCAAGAAACAAGGACATTTGGAGTATTCTTGTCCCATCCACATGAATTAATTCTGACCAATATTATGGACATGTTCTGTAAGCCATACTGACTTAGGTCAGAGTTACAATGAGAAGTGTTTTCATTTAAACCAAGTTTAGTAACTGAATCCTTGTGACAGTGCCTGGAATTTATCATTGAAGGTACAAAAGAAAGATACCTACTGGTTTATTTAGAATTCAGATGATAAGTAGGGTTGGCCAAAGCTTCCAAAGAGGTTGCAAAGGTGTGAAATTGGTGATGGTGGCGGGATTCCTGTAGGAACCAGACACATAAAAATGATCCATAGACCATCTCTTGAGGAAGCAAGTTTGTCTTAGGCAAGGGTAGAACTCCAGGGGTTGGGATTCACTGGTGCTTGTACTTTTCTCTGCAAAGTTCAATAACTAAACAGTTACTCCCCTTCAAGTTAAACAAAGAAACTGACACAGGGCTGGCTGCCTGGATTAATAAACTCTTGTAACTGAGTGTTATGGGAGAAGAGAGGGTCGAGTTGATTGGTGAATTAAGGCATCTAAACTTTCTTTCAACTGACTTGAAGGGTTGCCAAGGAGGCCCATCATGGATATTATCTCAAGAATTGGGTTAAAGGACCACCACAAGATATGACCATTTGGAAAGTGGTTTTATGTTCCAGGAAGCCACATAATTTTATGGTAACCATTTATATGTACAGTGGAAACTGGGTTTTGAGAGGCAATGGAGTCCAGACGTAGTTGAAACATTTTGAAAAATTACTCATCTATTATGAAGATTGGGGAAATGCTGCCTTAGACCCAGGAACTGATTTCATATCCTTTTTTTTTCTTTCTTTCTTTCTTTTTTTTCTTTTGGACATTTTGCAGTCGTGCTGTCTTCCTTTTTCTTTTCCTTCTCTCTCCTTTTTTTTTTTTTTTTTTGGTTTTTACACTTCCATTTTACAGGTTTTCTGTGTCATTTTCCCCTAAATTACATAATCATAATGACTCTACTATTAAGGTTAGCTCAGCCTCACCCTTGGGAGAAATAGTTTCGTGTTTTTGTTGTATATCCACCCACAATTTACGTCACCAGAGAGCTTGCCCCGTAACCCATTATCACCTCTTCAACCTCACTTTTTTTTTTCCACTTTAAAACCAGTTTTCTGTTGCCTTGACTATGAAGACTTCCTAGCCCGTTTATGTAAAAATTTTTCATCTCTATCTTACTGAAATTGAAACCCATTGTTTCCCTGCTCATGCCCTTGGGTTTGGCTTCCTCTTGGCCACCCGAACCCCTTTTCTGAGGAGTGGGCCTCTCTCTCTTAAGTAGGGTAATTCTCACGCACTTCTCCGTCTTGAAATGGCAAAGGCACCTGCCTGGCCCACCAGATCAGCTCAATGAATGCTGACACTTGATGGAGTGGGCATCACAGCACCAAGACTGTCCGCACATCTGCCCATCCCAACTTGTCCATAACCTCATGGTGGGGAAGATATTTATTGTGGAAAGCAAACTTTAATTGAGGGTATCATTCTCTGTTTATGACTATTCTTTCTCTAGTGGTTGTTATAGAATCTAATGCCAAAACTCTACTGGTTACCACTCATTACCTAATCTTTTTAAAAACAAAAGTCTCAAAAAATAAAATAAGGTGAGGAGTGGCAAAGAAACCTAGCCCCAAGTAAATGTAGGACATTGACAGGTGGCGTGTATGATCAGTGTTTCCCTTCATCTGTCTCTGTTGCTTTCAGTCACTATTCGCAACAGCAAATTAAATTCAAAATGGCAAGTTGTAGAAGTGTGCCTACCACACCTCCATAGAACAAGAGTAGGGAGTCCAAGAACATTTCATCAGTGTATTCTGTTATGTTCCCCTAAGCTCTTGTTTCCCCGCATGATTGAATGCTGGTGGGTTGACTCAGGTCCTACCAGGCTTTCTCTGGAAACTGAGCCCTGTGTTATTGCTATGCTGTCTTTCATTATTGTGGCAGTCTCTGCGGATGAAGAAAACACACTGTTGCTACGTGTAGAGAACCTCAGTCCCATTTTCCTTCTGGGTAGCTGTGTCTTCCTCGTTTCACACGGACATAGCCGCAGTTGAAAGCTGCCATCATGGTTCTTCACTCTCATGACATAAACTGAGTTTGGTTATGCTGCTGAGTGTGTACCAGGGGTGGGGAAAGCAGTCATCCCGAGGATGGATGTTAGCCTGGAAAGTAGATATATTTCCTCAGGCCTCCCTCAGGCAAGACTGTCTCTGCCCGTTTGACTCTCTTCCTGATTTGCATTGCCTTGTAGGAAAAGAAGGGAACGCTGATGCTCCCCTGTGGTTGGACACACATGCTCCGAGTGAACAGGGGCCCCCACATCTACTGCTAACTCTGCAAGGACTAAAATAGATCCAAGGAAAATTCTTCTCCAAACTTCTTAGATTTGTGGCTAGCACCCTCCTGAAAGAATAATGGAGAAATTGTTCATTAAGTGCCTGGTATGCGCCTAGGAACTGGCTCTGATTCCGTGGAATGGGGGTGGGGTAGGGAAAAAGCCACAGTCCTTTCTGCCAAGGAACAGACATGGCTGACCTTTCCAGTGGGCAGATGTACCAGCTGCCAGCATCTCCGCCCAGCTGACAGCCCTAGTTTCAGAAGTGGCACCATGAGTTTAATTCCTTTGGAAGTCTTTTTAATCTGCAAGCCCTCCGTATTATCACCGCCCCACAATAAAATGTGCACAGGGAGACACTCTTGGAATTGGTCGGTTCAGTGAGGGCAAAGACCAATAGAAATGGAATTTAGATTTCCTAAATTATGGCTAGGTGAGTGTTCCTGTTTATTTATTTATTTTTACTTTTTTTTTCTCTAGTGAAGGTTCTGAGTTTATCAAGTTAAGTATGGATTTTAACACACAATCTTTTTTTTTTTAATTTTTCTTAATTTAGGGGCGCCTGGGTGGCACAGTCAGTTAAGCGTCCGACTTCAGCCAGGTCACAATCTCGCGGTCCGTGAGTTCGAGCCCCGCATCAGGCTCTGGGCTGATGGTTCAGAGCCTGGAGCCTGTTTCCGATTCTGTGTCTCCCTCTCTCTCTGCCCCTCCCCTGTTCATGCTCTGTCTCTCTCTGTCCCAAAAATAAATAAACATTGAAAAAAAAATTTAAATAAAATTTTCTTAATTTTATTTTAGAGAGAGAGGGAGCATGAGCTGGGGAGAAGAGTTGAGGGAGAGAGAGAGAGAGAGAGAGAGAGAGAATCCCAAGCTGGCTCCACACTCAGCATGGAGCCTGATGCAGGGCTCCATTCCATGGCCCTGGGATCATGACCTGAGCTGAGATCAAGAGTGGCATGCTCAACCAACTGAACCACCCAGGAGCCCCTAAAATACAATCTTTTATAAGGCAGGATGTTAAGGTATTTCTTTTATTTGTACAGTGGCCATAATAAGAATGTCCCTGAGATTCTATACATAAGTGACTTTTGGAACTCCAGAAATGTAAACTTTTATGAGAAGCATTTAAACGCCTTCTAATAATTATCTATATATGAAGCTCACCAAAATGCATTCAAACATATGGAGATTCTTCTTATTTGAAAAACAATTTTGGCAATTTTGTTTTATATGGTGAATTTAATTTCAAAACAGAAATTAAAATGTGTGAGTTCCTATTGATATGGTCCCAAGTATTGTCAAAGTCTATAAACATGTTGGAAATCTATCTCAGATACAGCAGGAACAGAAGCAAACAAACACAAATGCAAAATGGTTGAAATAAAATGGAGGCTTCCTTCTGCCGAATCAGTGGCAGAGTAGCTTAACAAAACAAAAAAAAACCCCAAAACCCAAAAACTTACCTTCTGCAGAAATACAGGAATATAGTGTATATCCCATCCTTCAGTGTGATTTCCGTTGGGTGTTTGAAGCCTGTAAAGTATCTTCTGTGTGTTCCAATAGGCTTTTTACATTATTGGTATTTGAAATGTGAAGTTCAATGCTAGACATTGTGCAAGAGATCCTAGAAATGAGAGATGAAGAAGCACCAGTAAGCCATCTACCCTTCCCATTTTCTTTTCTAGTGAGTGCCTTATGCGTTTATCCAGGAAGGACCACTTGGGATGACCTACTTATACACTGGGGTGTGTTATGAACGAAGGCCAACTGCCCTGTTGCTTAAGCTGGAAGATACACAAACCCAGAGGACGCTGGGATGGTACTGGACACACAAAACCTTCCACGCCCCATGGAAGTGTGCCTGCCAGCATGAGAGGACATTGGTGATTCCTCTCTATCAGATGTGGTCTTTCTCGAATGTGTCTACCCTTCAGAGAATATGTAGCTACAACTGGAACCCTGAATTCACTCAGGAAACGTGGCAGGGATATGTGAGACATATTCCTGATTCTGAGCCAGCATTATAGGCACAGTAATACCAGCAATGTAAAAGTTGGAAATGTGGTTTCAATAAGAACGCGCTCAAGGAAATGTGTGCCTTGGAGATAACTTAGATCTAAGTGGAGACTTGCACGGGCCTCTACAAAGCCCCGAGGTGGGTGTCTGTGATCTGCATAACGTAAAAGCGATGCATTTAGAAACAAGCTCATCTTCCTTTCTAGACCATCTCCTCTTTACTCAGTATTGTATGCTGTCAGATATAATGGTTTCTCTGGGAAATCTTGTTTGTACTGAGGGTTTGTCTGGGACAAATTATAACGCAGATAATAAAAAGTTGAGTCATGATATTTTTAAATACGAAGAAGCTTTCGAGTATACGTAAATCGCGAGCTTATTTTGCACACGCACACACGCTTCACTTACAAAATACAAATCAATAAATAATCTCATCTGCTGAAAAAAAGAATAAAAATCAGCCTAAATCTTCTAGGGGAAAAGTAGAAACGTGTGCGTTCAAAAGGATATGTCCCATAGAGGCCAGTTTTAGCTCACAGAGCTCTAATAGCTATAAAAACACAAAAACAAAACAAAAACAGGAAAACAAGACCCTCCGGATGTTTGGGGGGTACATATGCTGCAAAGCAGAGCAAGTAATAACAATTGCAACGCAGGTGAGGTACAGGCAGCTTCTTCATCGGCGCCATTTTCGGTGAGTTTAAGTTTGGCACATAGGATGGGAGGTCAGTGCCTTTGTGTGTGTGTGGTGGGGGAAGAGAGTCTGCTTGGAGCTAGAGGTTTGGCTCCAGAGCAATTAGATGTGTTGAACCTCGGAAAAGTTCAGACAGCAAGATTAGTTCCTCTACAAGTATTCAAAGGTTTATGGACACAAAGCTCATCTGAACCCTCTAAACCTATGGCGTCAGCCAAGTTGGCTAGAACCACTGACAGGATTGGGCTCTTTCCCAAGCCTTCTATCACTTCCACTCTGATCCCTGCCAGAAATCAAACAAGAAAAAGCCTTTCTTGTCGTGTTTTGACACCCCCAGCTTTAGTCCCTGCTATAAACTCTGCATCCAAATATTTCAGCATATCAACTGAAGGTTGATAATATACATGGGCAAAGTTTCAAAGGGTGGCTAAGTGCCTGAAAAAGGGTCATTCAGCGTTACATAAATAACGTACTCCTAGGATAAATTAAAAAGTGACTGATTACAGGTCCAGCCATGGAAGCAGTGACTTTTCCTATTGCCGGACGGTCTCCAGTAGCAAAGAGCTGGTGTGTGTTCAGTTCAGTACGCATGCTCTAAGGCTACAGAAAATGTCATCTGGAATTGAAAACATTGCACAATAAAAGAAAAAGAAGGGAAAAGAAAAGCAGCAGCCATCAACTTGGTGGAGGACAGATATGTATCTAGTGGGGCAGAGTCATAAGAAAAGCTAAAATTTCATTCTTTAATTCGACTTTCAAACGCTTTATCACATGTGATTTCCAACGTGTGCTAATACTTTATTATTTTATTTTCCTTACTGTTTTCTTTATTAACGGTTAACATCAGTTTGTCTAATGTGGTAGTTTAACCCATAGTTTGGGGCTCTATTTCTGTGCTTTACTGGAGGCGAATATTGTCATCATTTGGATTTCACTTCAATGTTACTTTAATTTTGTGAAAATTAATGGATCTCAGCCTTGCTCAGGGTATCAGGCACCAAGACTAATTACTCTTAACTACCATGAGGTGCGTGATATAGCGTTTTGTGCAAAGATTCTTTTGCAAGTGTTCTTTTACACTCCAGGTTATAACTGATACACTCACACAATTGATTTATTGAGGGACGACCAAAAAAGTAAAAAAATAAAATGAAATAACTGGAATAAACTAAGCTAGGATAGAAACTATCTGAGTCCATACTAGACGGCACGAGTGACCAGGGTAATCTAATCATTTTGTTTTAGTTGTACTGGCACTGACACCAATCATCACATACCATGTGAATCTTCCCATGGATGACCGTCAACAAGTTTGAGAGCCATTGATTTTGACATTTGTACTAACTTCGGGATACCCAGCTACTTCTGGATTCACTTTTTCTTTATGTCCATTCTGACCACGGCAGCCAGAGTGGGGCCTCTGTGAACCGAAGTCACATCATGCTACTCATTTGCTCAGAAGTCTCCAGAGCCTCTCCAGCAAAGCTGGAGGTGCCTCTCTGACCCCTTGGCGGTCCACTTCCCCCTCAGCTTCTCTGTCATAGCCACACTCATCTCCTTTCTGTCCCTCAAACACATCAGGTCCCAGGCTGTGCCCGGTTGTTCTCTGTCTGGAATTGTGTCCTCCCAGCTATGCCTCATTCCTTCACATCCCTCACCTCCGCTCCAGTTACCTCCTTCGCAGTGAGGCCTCCCTTCCCATCCCATTTAAAATTGCAAACGCCGGCTGCATCCCACCCTACGTAGTCCACTTACTCTGCTCCCTTTTTCTAGTGGCGCTCGTCACCATCCTATGCCATGTATTTAGTTGGGACATTTAGTTTCTGACTCTCTTGACTAAGATGTGAGCCTCTGGAAGACGGAAATCTCTTTGTTCACATATACCTTTGCACATATACCTTTGACACTGAACACCATGCATGCTACATTACTTTGCAGGAGGGGGCGCCTGGGTGACTCAGTTGGTTATTGTGTCCTACTTCGGCTCAGGTCATGCTCTCAAGGTTTGTGAGTTCGAGCCCTGCATCTGGCGCTCTGCGGTCAGCATGGAGCCCACTTCTGATCCTCTGTCTCCCCCTCTCCCTGCCCCTCCGGCTCTCTCTCTCTCTCTCTCCCTCTCTCTCTCAAAAATAAATACACATTTTTTTATAAAATGTATACATTTTATAAAATGTACACATTTTATAAAATGTATAAAATGTATAAAATGTATAAATGTATAAAATGTATACATTTTATAAAATGTATAACTATTTGTGGGATTGACTACATGTACAAAGGACTGTATTCAAATCCATGAGCTGGAGCACACTTCTTTGTCTCCCGGGCGAGTGTTTGAGACCTTCCAGCTTTGCATGATTTCCCGTTAACTCAGCTCTTGCTTCCATTCCGCTGTGGAACCAGATTCACTGAGCGCTTGCCCCATGGCTTAGGCCAAACCCAGGAGGTAACTAGATGAAAGGCACATATCGTAGCCAATAAACTCAGACTTTCCGAGCACCATCAGCGTCCTGATGCGACGGAGTCCTCACTGACTTGCGTCGTCTCCTTACTCATTTCTGCTGCTATTCACAGCCCTCCACCTGTTCACCCAGAGCCTGTCAGATGCACCTAAAGGAGCTGGAATTCTCTGGACATATTTTGGTTTCATACTTTAAGCCCATTATTCCCCCTGCTGGGTGCTTTCCTGCCCTTTACCCATTTCGAGAACTCTTATTCGTTCATCTGGAGTGACAAATTTCATCTCTCTAGTGAAACATTTTCTGCCACTTCCTGCCATCGGGGTGCTGTTGGTGCTTAGAAGACAGCTTGGTGGAGCAGAGAGAAGACAAAGCAAGACAAACCAAATCTTGCCATTTATTAGTCTCGTGTGGCTAAGTTATTTTACCTCAGTTTCTTACCTATTAAGTGGGGGGAATCGTGGCTCTCATGGGGTCATGTTAAACTTACTGAGATGGCATTATCAAGCCTGGTGCCAGGGCATGGCAGTGATGGCTGTGTGTGGATGTCATTTTCCTGTCCCACCCTGGACCACTATGTTCCCCTCTCAGCGCTCATTTGCTTTGTGCAATTACTTATTTGTCCACCTGTCTCCCATAATTGCCTGATGTTCCAGAAGGCCAAAATGATGTTCTAAGCATTTTCAGATTTCCAGCATCTAACACAGTTCTAGGAGCATAACTGTACTCAGTCAGTGTTTGTAGGAAGATGATGGTGGTGATATTCATAATTATAAATGGCTAGCATTTATTAGGTGCTATTGGGCCGGCCGGTGACGTGGCTTATCTCTTATATTCTTCACAACACTGCTGCGCAGCAACGTTCTTTCTACCCCCATCTTACAGATGAAGTAACTAATTCTCAGAGAGTTTAAATAATTTGCCCAAAGGCACAGTGCTCTGATGAGACAGAGCTGGATTTTGAAGCCAGTCAGTGTACTGAATAAGCTTCAAGCTATAGACCACACCTCTCACTGGAATTTTCTTATTTCAAGGGTAAACCCCTGGTCAGTCCTGATGCTATTTCCATGGTTCCCCACTCTACATACAAAACAATCTGCCGGACAGGCCCAAACATCTGGCCAATGGGAACTGGACAAAGCTCCATCTGGAAGCCATCATCACCTCTCATGGGTCAGCTGCAAGGGATTCAATTTCAAATGACCCAATACATTTCCTCTGCTTCCCCCTCACAGACAAATTTGTTGGCTGCGCTGTTCTGATAGCTTAGGGGTAAAGGGTCCATTCAAATGGCAACTTAATCTCAAATCTGTGAGTCCCCAAGTCAATGAAGCGTATGTTTCCATTTTCCAACCAAATCGACGTGAGAGGCGTTCCGGTGGCTTCCATGGATTCCAGGTATATGCGAGAGCTCAGACTGGTCCTGATTCTGTAAATGTTCCATTTTTCCCCTACTCATCTAAGTCATGCTAAGGTGCAACGCCTCGTTCCAAGCCAATTTTCTACTTTCCGGGTTGATAATTTGGGGGCACATGTTCCCTCTGCTTCCTACAAACAGACCTCACGGTCAGAAAGTCAGATTGCCACGAATTGCTTGCAGACCACCTCAGCCACACCCTCACACTTCGCTGAAGGGTGAAGAAATTAGGGTGTTGAGGCAATGGAGCCACAACGAGGTCTTTGATTCCTGTCCCTCCGCCACAACATGTATCTATAATCCAGCCAGCAAATCTCAACTGAGTTCTTAATAAAACATGTTCCGATTCTTTCCACTCAAGATTCAGAGACTTAAAAAATTATCAAAGTACACAAATTCCTTATTCTGTTCTTAATAGTAACATTTATCTTGAATAAAAACACATTCCGTCTCCCCCCCCCCCCCCCCCCAGGAAACAAAACACCACTATCGAAGATGAATTTTCTCAGCAGTCGGGGAAGGATCTCCAAGAGTTTCCAAAAACTTGCTGATATAATCAGCACGGAGAAATGCTTTAAGAACCAAACACTCTGCTCTGCCTATGTAACAATATGCTGTTACATTTTTAAATTCATGCTCATTTTTCACATGATATATTTTCCTAATAAAAGCATGTATTTCCTAAAGTCGTATTAATAAAGGAATGTTGCGGCTACAGGGTTTTCCTAGTAAAATTCTTATGTGATTTTGAAAAGTTAAAATTGTCATATACTGTGTATATAAATGGTATGGACTCCATTGTAACTTATATTTGTCACCTAACAATATGGTATTTCCATGACAATATGCATCTAGAGCACTAGTCACAGAAGCTGCAGATATTTCATTAGAGGGGTGAGTTAGCCTTTAGTTTATTAATCTATTATTAGAATTGAGCTTATTTTGAATTTTCCCCAATAAAAATAACATTGCAAAAAACATTGCAAAAACATCTTTGTGTGTATACATAATTTTTGGTTTGTCTCCCCTAAATCCAGTTGTAGAAGTGGATTTGTCAGATCAAAAGAGATATGCGCTAAAAAAAAATGTATATACTTAATCAAATTACCCCCCAGGAATATTGTACCAATTTATACAAGCCACATCAAATAAGCTTCAATTTTTCAAATGAGAGAAATAATTTCATGGATAAATTATATTCAGACAAAATCACATTAATTCATTTTAGTATCTAGTTGCCTTGGCTCACCACTTTAGGACTGACTGACTTGGGGTCGTCTGTGTCCTTATGTCCTAGAAATAGACACGTGACATGGTGGGGTCGGTGTTTGTAAATGCATGCATTGGCTGGGGCTAAGCTTTCTATCTTCATTGAGTTGCTGTCTTCAGTTCCGTGATATTTTCCTTATGCGTCCTGAAACTCTAGGACAATACAGTTGATGATTCCTAGAAAATGTTCCTTAAAGTTACTGAGAAAGTTTAATTAGAAAATGTGTTCATTGGGAAATTTCAGGCAAAAAAAAAAAAAAAAGGATTCAGGGAGCGCCTCGGCAGCTCAGTTGGTTGAGCATCTGACTCTTGATTTCTGCTCAGGTCATGATCTCACAGTTGTGGGATCCAGCTCTGCACTGAGTGTGGGCCTGCTTAGCATTCTCTCTCTTTTTCCTTCTGTCCCTTCCCACTCGCTCTCTCTCTCTTTCTCTAAAATAAAAAAAATAAAAAAAATAAAAAAAAAAGGGATTCGGGTATGTGAAAAAATAAAATGTCCTGGCATATCAACTCCTTAGACTTAAAGAAAATAGAAACTCCTATTTCATTCATTCATTCGTTCATTCATTCATTCATTCATTCAATGTATGTATTGGGTGCCCGTGGCGAACTACACAGATATTGTCCCTGCCATTATGGAGCTCCCATCCAAACAACGACGGAGCCACAAACTTAACAGTTGCAATGGAGTCCTGTGTGCTATGTAAGGGGATAAGGAGAGAACGAGTAAATGTGGACAGGGACATTTTCTCTGAGTGTCTTTTGACATATGAGGAATTAACCAGATCAAAAAAATGGGAGCTGGGAGCGCGGGCAGCCCCTCCAAATTTTAAACACAGAGTTACTCTATGACACAGCAATGCCACTCCTGGATCTATTCCCCGAGAGAAATGAAAGCATCCGCTCACACAAAATCTTATACCCAAATGCTCATAGTGGTATTATTCATAACAGCCAAAAAGTGGAAACGACTCAAGTGTCCATCAACTGATGAATGGATGAATACAATATGCGATGTCCATACGATGGATATCATTTGGCAAGAAAAGGTGCTGGAGTTCTGAAACATGTTGCAGTGGGATGGGCCTTGACAACACGGAGCTCAGTGGAAGGAGGCAGACACGAAGGCCACATAGTATACAAGGCCTTTATGTCCAGTGTCCAAAGTAGACAAATCCATAAAAGTGAATTTGTTGCCTGGGCTTGGGGTGAGGAGGTGGGAAGAAAATGGAGGGTGCTGCCCGATGGATACAGAGTTTCTTTTGGGAGGTGATGAAAATGTCTCCGAAATTGATGGTGGGGATCGTTTGCACAACTTAGTAAATACATGAAAGACTTTTGAATTTAATATTTTGAATGGGTGAATTTTACGGCACACAAATCTCAGTAACGCTGCTATAGTAAAAAGGGAAAAAGAGAAAAGGGAGTGACTCTGGGAGACTCATTACTCAAAAGTAAGTCCATTAGTTGAAGCCTGTGGAAAAAGCAGCAGAAGTTGGTTTCCTCTGCCTTTGTCTCCCTGCAAACTCACTTTCCTGTGGAAAAATGAGAATAAAGTTAATCAAATTTTACATCAGTCACGTCACTTTATTACACGTCATTTTTAGCTGTGAAAAAATACAGATCAGCCTAACATGAAATCAATGATCCGTGAGCCTGGTTTCTTAACACACTTCTCCCTCGTTTTCTGCTTATGTTATACCCAAGCCACAGGGTAGATTAAGGTGGAGAGACATAATTTTAAAATGTATGAAAGTGTGTACAATGTGCTGTAATCTACATTAAACCTTCAGAAGATGCTTTGCTGCAGCTTTAGGTTGTCAGTGAAACTTCCTGAATTTTCCTTTGGTTTTTGTTCAGCTGGTGACTGCCATGTAAGTCGCGACCAAGCAATAGTGACTGCTTCTATATTTTAATTAAATACTGAGTTGGGTTTCTTCTAGAGAAAGTGCCTCAGAACACTGTTCAGTTTCTTTAGGGGTTGGCTTATTTGTTAAACAACTGCGTACAATGCTAGGAGGTGCGAACATACTAAGATGCCAAGTCCTGATGGGGGAAATCGCCTCTCAAATACAAAACAGTGGGCTGTAGATATAAACTTAGTATAGTCTAGGAACCCTGGAACAGATTACAACGTCCTCATAACAGTAGACAAACGTTTGGGTTCTTGTAAATTTATTTTGAACTGTCCTAGGACGTGGATCCTGAATGGCTTTTTCAATCACTGGCACGAGATGGGACTAGATGTTGTGCTTGCCAGGATCTCAGTGGGCTATGCTCTGCATGTGAGGTTGAAGGGAGAGTCCCTTTGAACTGTCCTAGGATTTTTTATTTTTGCCTTTATGCCGTCTTTTTCTTAAAAGGAAAAATGTAAATTGATTTTCCTTATGCCTTAAAAAATTCATACAAGCACGCTGGAAGGAAAGACACCACAATACAGTAAAATAGTGGTTATTGACAGCTTATAATAACCTGTTTTCAAAAAGTTCGGCAATGAAGTTTTATTACATCTGGGTCAGGGAATAAAAATATGTGCCCTTGAATTTCTCAAGGAAAGTCCATTGTTTATTTGCTTCGCATTTCAAGATAGCATCTGGAATTCTAATTGTTCTAATGCCCTGGGTCCTGTCTGTTTATTACCTCATAGAGCACGGGCTTTGGAGTCTAGCAAACTAAGGTTGAAATCTCTACTTTGCCTGACGAGAAAAGAACTAACAGAAGGTGCTGGCTCTGGATGCCAAAACCAACTCGGGAGATGCAACACAAACAAAACAGGAGTTGAGGGCTCTCAGAGCTTAAAAAGGGTGCAAAACTCTCGAGGAGACAAATACGAACAGGAAAAGAACATCAGACAGGAACATAAGCGTACCAAGTATTGGAGTGGAGGTAGATTCATGGGAGTTTTACCTTGGAGGGGTGCAAAACAACAGCACTGGCTGCTGGGGTCAGTCTCTGGGTATGTACATCTTGCACCCTGGAGAAGGTACTTATCAGGGAGAAAGGCCGATTTTTCCCCGAGCCAATCACCATAAACTGGAGGTTCCTTAGGGGTGAGGAAAATGGGGAGAGGATGGACCTAAGCTTCCCCCTGGCCTGCACCCCTGCAATGAAACTACTCTGTATGATGCTGCAATGGTGGATACATGTCATTAGGCCTTTGTTAAAACCCACAGAGCATATGGTACCGAGAGTAAACCCTAAGGTAAACTATAGACTTTGGGCGATAATGATGTGTCAGTGTAGGTTCATGGATTGTAACTAACGAACCACCGTGGTGCAGGATGTCCATGGTGGGAAAGTCGTGTACCTGGAGGGAGGTATGAGAACCCAGTAATTTCCACTCAGTTGTGCTGTGAACCTAAAACTGCTATAACAAATAAAGCTTATTAGTTAAAAAAGGGAAGGGTTTGTCACAATAATTTGAAATCGTTTAATATCAGAAAATCTATTAACTTAATTGACCTTATCAAAGGTAGAAAAATGGGCCCATGGAAAAAAATCACATTATCTCAATAATCATAGGAACACATTGTTAAAGTTCAATGCCTATTTATGATAAAATTCTCAGGAAAGAACCAGACAGATATTTTCCAAACCTAACACAATCTATTTATTTAAAACAGCTGGGGTGCCTGGGTGTCTCAGTCGGTTAAGCATCCAACTTCAACTCAGGTTACGATCTCACGGTTTGTGAGTTTAAGGCTTGCATGTGGCTCTCTGCTGTCAGCACAGAGCCCACTTCAGATCCTCTGTTCCCCACCCCCTCTCTACCCTCCTCTTTCTCTATCAAAAATAAATAAACATTAAAAGAGCTATGAATATAGGGGCGCCTGGGTGGCGCAGTCGGTTAAGCGTCCGACTTCAGCCAGGTCACGATCTCGTGGTCCGGGAGTTTGAGCCCCGCGTCGGGCTCTGGGCTGATGGCTCAGAGCCTGGAGCCTGTTTCCGATTCTGTGTCTCCCTCTCTCTCTGCCCCTCCCCCGTTCATGCTCTGTCTCTCTCTGTCCCCCCCCCCAAAAAAAAAAGTTGAAGAAAAAAAAATTAAAAAAAAAAAGCTATGAATATCAATTTTAATTAATAAGCATTAGACACATTCTCTTTAGGTAGGGAGAAAGACAAGGATGCCTGCTCTCATTCTTCTCCTTCTATGGATGTTGAAGATCCTGCCAAAACAATAAGACATGAAAAAGAAGTAAGACATTTAAGAATTGAGAGGAAAGAGACAGAAGTATTTATTATTCCAGATGATGTAATTATTTGTATAGAAACCCTGGCAGAATTAATAAATTTATTAGATATTATGAGTGTAAATCAAGCTGCCACATTTAAGATCAACTTATAAAAAAATAGCGATTTGTTGAAAATGTTCACTTACTTATTTTGAGAGAGAACGAGTGAGTGAGCTGGGGAGAGGCAGAGACAAAGGGAGAGAGAATCCCAAGCAGGCTCTGTACTGACAGTGTGGGGCTCCAACCCACGAACTGTGAGATCATGACCTGAGCAGAAACTTAGTCGGATGCTCAACCAGCTGAGCCACACAAGTGCCCCAATAGCCATTTTTTACGCTAATAATAATTTATTAGAAAACCTACCAGAAAATAAGACTTGCCTCACAATAACAGGAAACTCTAGAATACCTAGGAATTAACATATTAAAAAAGCCCAAGAGAAATTTTAAAAATTGAGAGAAATGTAATGCCTTATTAAAAGACCTAAAAGAAGACTTGAATAAATAATTATGACCACATCTTTGGATGGGACAACTTCCCATTTTGATATCAATTCTTCCCAAATTAATCTATATATCCATGCAATTCTAGGCAAAATTTAAGCAGAAGATCTTTCTTTCTTTCTTTCTTTCTTTCTTTCTTTCTTTTTTTTCTTACAGAACTTGGAAAAGTGACTCCAAAACTGGTATATAAAAATAAATGTGCCAGTTATATTACCCAAATACTGAAAAAAAAGAGTGGGGCACCTGGATGGCTCAGTCGGTTAAGAGTCCGACCTCAGCTCAGGTCATGATCTCACGGTTCGTGGGTTCAAGCCCTGCATTGGGCTCTGTGCTGACAGCTCAGAGCCTGGAGCTTGCTTCAGATTCTGTCTTGGGCTCTCTCTATCCCTTCCCCACTTGTGCTCTGTCTCTAAAATAAATAAACATTAAAAAGAAAAGAAGAAGAAGAAAAAAAGAATAGGAAAAAAAAAAAAACCGAGCAAAATGGTCCCAGGATTTGGAGATAGTACAGAGAGCATACTTGTTCTACAAGTTATTAAGAAATACTACAAAACCAAAAGGCTTAAAAAATAATGTGTTATTGGCACAAGACTAAATAGAACCCATGCAATAAAAGAGAGGACCTAATATATATGGGAACTGTTATAAAAGTGACACCACAAATCAGTAAATAAAAAATGGATTGCTTAGTGGAAAGTCTCAGGCAAGCTGGCTCACTGTATGGAGAAGAATAGAACTCATCACATATAAAAGTGAAATCCAGGTGAATTAAATGTGAAAGGAAAAATACCAAACTTAGTAGAAGAAAAGGCAAAAGTCATGTCTTTTGGATGTAAATTTGTAATCCAGATCCAAAAATCATGAATTTGTCATCCTGAAAAATTGATAAGTTTCACTATATTTAAAAAAAAAAAGATTATTCTTCAAGGAAGAAATCTTAGACAAAGGTAACAAACACATGCATCATGGCAAAGAGAAAATGTTTAATAAAAATAAAAGATTAATATTGCAATATAAAAGTAACGACTGCAAATCAACAAGAGAAAGAAAACTCCATAGATAAATGGATACAATTTAAGTATAGGAAACACAAAGAAGGAGGAATTCAAATAGCTAACAGGTGGATGAAGATATATGCAAAATCTGCAATAATTATCAAAATGCAAGTTAAAACAATAATTAAATAAAACCTTACATCTATCACAGTGGTAAGATTAGAAAGTGCACGATACCAAGTGTCACGGAGAAATGGGGAATCATTAATCTTCATGCTCTACTGGTGAGTGTCCATACGTTTACAGCCATTCTGGAAAACTCTTTAGCAGCACCTAATTACATTGGTAATGCTGTATCATGTAATGCAGAAATCTCTTCCTGAGATTCCTGAGATCCTCTTTAAAAAACTGTGGCCTATAACAGGTTATGTGGGGGGTTGTTTGTGGCATTACGGTGATAGCGCTGATTTGGAGAAAACTGGCAATGTCTGGTAAAGAGGAGTTGACACGTGAGTAAATACTATGCAACAATAAATGATGTACAGCCTCGTGGATAGATCATGAAAGCACTGCAGGGTTAAAAAAGGAAAACAAACAAACAAACAAACAAGCATAATTTTAGGTATCATGTGATAGAGCCCCGAGACAAACTTAAAACATACATTAGAAAATGATGTTTTTGAGGCAATGTAAATATCCAAGGAGGTATAGGACACTCATTAAAATAGTGGTTTCACGGGAGCGATTCATAGCATTGGGGATGGGGGAATGTTGAAAAAAAAAATGACGTGATCACAAGAGGGGTCTTGCTAAACTGATGGTTAGTGTCCCGCCAGCTGAGCAGCATGAGGGACTCCAGTCGCGGTATTGGAGCTCCGCAGCCGTGCTCTTCACGGCTAAGTCACTTAACCTTAACACAGCTTTCATTTCCTGATCTGTAAGAGGTGATGAAAAGAACTGCCTCATTATTTTAAATTAGGATTAAATGAAAGAAAGTACAGTAAGCTCGTAGCCCTGTGCTGGAACATGGTAAACATCAGTGTGTGTCAGCCATTGGGAGGCTGTCCATGCGACTCGTGGGCTTAGGTCAGAGTCTTTGGCACCGGATGGGCCTGCAGCTTTCAGAACTGGCTCTGCCACCGGCCAGATGTGAGCTTGTCCTACTTACTGATACGCCTTGAATGTCATGTCTGTTCTCTATACAATGGGCGTAGAATAACAAGTTTTCAGGCGCGTTGTGGGGATCACGGTCTTAGTGCGTTTGGGCTGCTATAACAAAGATACCTGGCTTTATACACAGCAGAAACCTATTTCCTTTGGCCCTAGAGGCGGGGAAGTCCCAAATCAAGGCATCAGCAGATTCGCTGTCTGGTGAGAGCTTGCTTCCTGGTTCATGGCTGGCTGGCTGTCTTCTCTTTGTGTCCTCATATGGTGGAAACATGGGGGAGGGAGGGCTCTGGGGTCTCTTTTATAAGGCTGCTGATCCCGTCCGTGAGGGTTCCACCTTCATGACCTAATCACCTCCCAAGGGGCCCACTTCCTAATGCTTTCACATTAGGGGTTTGGATGTAACAAAATAAGTTTTGGGGGTGGGAGGGAGCGATGAGACCCAGACATTTACTCTATAGCAATAATACACCAGAAATGTAAACAGGGCTGTAAGCTAAAAGCGGGCACAAAATAAGTGCTCAATGAACACTTATGATTTTTATTACTTATTATTAACATTTGAAAATCAAGTTCACCTAAGCATTTTATTCAGGTGATAAGTGAAGTAAAAATAATAGCAAATCAACTTTTATTTTTCATCTTCTATTCATCCAATCCAATGTTTCTCAAATTTTTGGTTCCATCCTTTTACACTCATAAAAATATTGGGGGGGGGATAAAATTTTCTGTTTATATGAGCCATGTCTTTCAAAATGTACCAAATTAGAAATTAAAAATGAGATATTAAAAATATTTATTGGGGTGCCTGGGTGGCTCAGTTGGTTAAGCATCTGACTCTTGATTCTGGCTCAGGTCGTGATCTCATGGTTCCTGGGATTGAGCCCCGCCTTGGGCTCCACACTGACAGTGCAAAGCCTGCTTAGGATTCTCTCTATGCCCCTCCCCTCTCTTGTGCTCTCTCTCTCTCTCTTAAATAAATACACATTTAAAAAAATGAAAAAAGTTTATTAATTCAGCTAATATAACAATGGGAAACCCATATAATGTTAACAGAAATAACATTTTACTGTGGTGAGCTTTTCACAATATATACAAATATTGAATTATTATATTGTGCATCTGAAACTGATATAATACTGTCAGTTATATTTCAATAATATATATTATAAAAATAACTATTTTATGAAACAAAAAGAGTAGTAAGAAGAGAAGCATTCTTACATTTTTGCAAACCTAGCATCTGGCTTAATAGAAAATAGCTGGAAGCTTATACCTGCTTCTGTATTTAATCTGCTGTGATATGTTGTTTTGCTTGAAGTATGTAAAGAAATTCCAGCCTCACACAGATATATAGTTGGAAAAGAAAAGTGTTTTAATAGCCTTTAGAGGTAATTGTGGCTGTTTTTGTTGTTGTACTAAACCTTGATAAGCTACGGTAGTTTCTTCAAGGTTAGCTGAAGACTCTGGAACGTATGGAGTGAGTATCCGAAATTGTATCAATGACATTTTATTTTCTGTTAAATTAGAATCTGCTCAGCTCACTGATAACCTTGAATCGACTTTTGACTATTTGTGGTTTTGTGGTGTCATGCACTGGTCATTTGGAAAATATTGACTTACAGAGTTCATGTTGATACATTTCACCAACAGTATCAAAAATCATCTCTATATGATTGCATATAAAAGAAATAATATAAATATAAAATATATAAACATATAAATACACAAAAGAAGAGGAAACAAACTAAGAAACAGTGCTTCGTGGAAAAAAGTAGCTGCATCAGTTAGCAACCCATTTGCACAAGTTCTTGCCCTTGAGACAACCTTTAGTATGCACCAAAGGGCTACATGTGCACTTCCCGGGTCACCATGCAGAATAAAAAAAAACAAAAACAAAAACAAAAACATTCAAATGTTGAGACTACATAAAATTAATAATTTGCTTATTTTCTTTATTTTAGAGAGAGAACATGCAAGCTGGGGAGAGGGACAGAGAGGGAGAGAGAGAGAATCTTAAGCTGAAGCTGAGCACGGAGTCCAGTGCAGGGCTCAGTCCCATGACCCTGGGATCATGACCTGAACTGAAATCAAGAGTTGGACTCTCAACCAACCGAGCCACCCAGGTGCCCCAAAATTCATAAAGATATTGATTTTTTGCATCGTAAAGATATTCTTTTTTTAATTTTTTAAAAATGTTTATTTATTTTTGAGAGAGAGAGACAGAGCGTGAGCAGGGGAGGGGCAGAGAGAGAGGAAGACACAGAATCTGAAGCAGGCTCCAGGCTCTGAGCTGTCAGCACAGAGCAGGACCCGGGGCTCGAACTCAGGAACCACGAGATCATGACCTGAGCCGAAGTCGGTGACTTAACCGACGGAGCCATCCAGGCACCCCCATCAGTAAGATATTCTAAACTGGTATTTCTTTGTGTATGTGGTGAAGAACAGAGTCCAGTGTTACTACCTTAATTCATGCTAAGGTGCCATCAGCCTTCCCCACTGCTTATTCTTTCAAATAATATTTTGGTGTTATTTTGAAAATAATGTGATGTCATGGACCCAAGGACATGACCTTGAACACTATGTGAGTGATTTCCTTTTCAGGCCCCAAGGTGGTGTCTCTCATCTTGGACATCCAATCTGTACCCATGGTGGCGATGTAAAGGGAAAACTGGAGAAAACAATTTGTCAAAAGCAGACAAGTGAGAGATGAATGAGAAGAAGAAAAACGTGTGTAAGAGGATAAGTTTAGGTTGACTGTGTCACTCTCCCACCTAAGGACACTGAGCCCGAGATGAGTGTTGGCAAAGGAAGTCAGTATAGTCCACCTACAACTCCTGCTGCATTTGTGTGCAGTGAGCATTGGGCCCCATAGCCGTTGACTTCTCTAAGACAGCTCTGCCGTTAGCATCCAAGCTGCAGAAGGGTAACAATTAACCTCTAATCCTTCCCCACCAGCAGACCGTGCTCTGTTACTTAAAGCAAGGGCTTTGTTAGGGAGCGAGGAAAGGAGATGTGTGCACCCTTCTTAGGACCTTTTTGAATACCCTCTTATACTTCCCCTGAAGTCGATGTGCCATTTAGGAAATTCTGATTGTCCGCAACTCTCATCACCAATTACCTCCTTTATTAATGGACACCCACTGTCAGGTTCCACATTCCGTAGTGCCCATATTTCATGGATATGTATGTTGTACCACACATTTTTCTTGTTTTTACTCTGCCCTCATCATTGTCTCTCCCAGTCTCCCCATTCAACCCTGTAATTATTAGCTGCTTTGGTAATAAGGTATAAATCACTTTTTATGGCTTTTTCACTGTATTTCTGCTAACAGCTACCATACCACGTTAATGTTACATTATACACCCCAAAGGAGGGGGTATGACCCCCCCCCCCCCACACACACACACTTTCTAGCAGATTTATTACATGGCCAGACTGCTAGGCCAATTACCCTATTCATCTTGTAGCACTAGGAGCTTAATATGTCATGCTATCGCAAACCAGCAGCATGGAAAATGTCAATGTAGGAACCCCTGGCAGTGCATAATCAGTTGAAATGTTTGACTTTTTAACGAAGGAGATAATGTATCTCCATTATTGTTTAATCCTCAGGCAATTACAAGACGCATTAAAATAAATCCTTTACCTTGACTTGACCACCCAACCCCACTTCCACGCATATACCCAGTAAGAAAATGCTGGGAGCAGGGTGGAGTTCTATTTGGTTTTCTTATCAGAGATGCATAATCTGAGATTTTGTTTCATTTGTGCACCTGACCTCGATCAAGGAGACACATTGGTGATGATAAAGCAGCTGCTGGGCAGACAATACTGGGAATGGCTTGGGGAAATTCACACTGTACAGGTGCAGAGCTGGACTTTGAGTTGAGTGAGTGTCCATGACAAAGAATATATGGAGAAGTTGATCTCCAGACATACGGGGAAAAGATAGGCTTGCTTTCAGACCCAAGAGTGATTCAAGAAAGAAATTTGGCCCCAGGGGCAGGAAACTTTTGTGGGACTCTGTGCTATTTTGACTTCAAAACTTCACAAATGTGACCAAAGAATGAGTTTCTGTGCCCTGGAACACCGAGCCAGGAAGGTAGTCCAGAGTAAAATCAAGAAGGGGTTAGACAATTGACAGAAAGTGTAAGAGACGAGGGTTTGGGTCCCCTTCTTGACTCTTCTCAGCAGGTGGTGGTCTCCTGGTTCCCAGTTTACTGGCTTGGCTATAACACTTTGGTGGGGAGGTGCAGAAAGACATCACACTAGTGAAGGGGAAGGACTCTGGGGGCACATGGTCTGCTCCTCCTGCTTAAAAGCTAACTATGGGAATGGGCTATATGAAAATGAGTGAACCTCGTGGGCATAACTAACCCCAAAGTCAAATGAGCACAGTGTATCATACATAATCACTTAAAGATGTTATTAGTATTATTGCTATATAAAACTACCTCCGTTAGCATTGCCGAAGTCGATGATCTCTCAAGATCTCTTATAACTGCTTTCGTGATTGTGCTTTTTTCATAAATGTGCTTTCGTGTAATAAAATTATTAATTAGTGTATAATAGTAATTGTACTTTCCTTATATTAGAAGCCACACTTTTAAAATAAGGAAGTTATAACAGTAAATAAAAATCCACTTTAGGAAACTGGAAAAAAAATGGTAAATTAAACCCAAAGAAGCGGAATAAAAGAAATATAATTAGAGCAGAAATCAATGAAATTGAGAACAGTGAATCAATAGAGAAAACAAGCAATAGCAAAAGCTTGTTCATTTTTCTTTGGGAAAAAATGCTGAAAGCAATAAGCCTGTTGCCAAGCTAACTAAATAAAAAGAGAGAGGACACACCTTACTCATATCCGACGTGGAAGGGGGGACATAACCACAGATCTTATGGACACTAAAAGGAGACAAAGGAAAACTATGAACAACTCTATGCCCACCAATTTGACAGTTTAGATAAAGTGGATCAATTCCATGAAAGGCACAATCTGCCAAAACTCTCATAAGAAGAAATAGATGATATGAATAAGCCTATATCTATTAGATCATTGAATCAATAAGTAATTGCCTTTCAAAACAGAAAGCATCAGGCCCCCAGGGGTCCACTGGTGACTTCTGACAAACATTTAACAAAGAAATTATACCAAATTCTCTACAATCTCTTTCAGAAGATGGAAGGAGAAGGAATACTTCCTAACTCATTCTATGAAGCCAGTGTTACCCTAATTTCAAAAACATATAAAGACATTATAAGAAAAAAAACATTACATACCAATACCTCTCATGCAAAAGTCCTCAACAAAATATTAGCAAATGAAATCAAAATGTATAAAAAGAATCATACAGGTGATCAAGTGGGATTTATCTCATGTGTGCAAAGCTGATTCAACACTTGAAAATAAATTAATGTAAACCATCATGTCAAAAGGCTAACAAAGACCAATCACATGATCATATTAATAGATGCAGAAAAAGCATTTGAGAAAATACAATGGTTATGATAAAAACTCTCAGTAAGCTGGGAATAGAACTTTCTCAACTTGATAAAAAATGTCTGCAAAAAACCTACGGCCAACATTGTACATAATGGCAAGAAACTTAAAGCTTTCCCACTAAGATCAGGAATAAAGCAAGGATGTCCCCTAGTCCTACTTCTTTTCAACATCATACTGGCAATATTAACTACTGCAATAAGACAAAAAAAAAAAAAAAAGGAAACAAAAGTTCTGGAACTGATAAATGATTGTAAAGTTGACAGGATATAAGGTTAATAGATAAAATTCATTCACTTCCTATATACCAGCAATGAAAAAGTAGAATTTAAAATTAAAAACATAATACCAATCACCTTAGTACTCCCCAAAATGAAACACTGAGTTATAAATCTAACAAAATATGTACAAGATATATATGAGGAAAACTACCAAACTCTGATGAATGAAATCAAAGAATATGTAAATAAATGGGGACATATTTCATGTTCAAGGATAGAATGAGTCAATTTATCAAGATGTCAGTTCTTACCCATGTAATCTACAGATTCAATGTAATCTCAGTCAAAATCCCAGAAAATTATTGCAGATGTTGGCAAATTAATTCTAAAATTTATATGAAAAGGGGGGCACCTGAATGGCTGGGTTGATTAAGTGTCCAACTCTTGATTTCAGCTCAGGTCATGATCTCATGGGTTGTGAGTTTGAGCCCCACATCGGGCTCTGTGCTGATAATGCAGAGCCTACTTGGAGTTCTGTCTCCCTCCCTCTGCCCCACCCCCAATTGCTCTCTATCTCTCTTTCAAAATAAATAAAATAAAATTTAAAAAAATAAAAAAAAAATAAAAGAAAACAAAAGAAAAGAAAAATGAAAACGCAAAATACCCAGAACAGCCAACACAATAGTGAAGGAGAACAAAGTCATAGGAATGACACTACCTGACTTCAAGGCATACTATGTAACTACAATAATCAAAACAGCATGGCATTGAAAAAAGAAATAGATAAATAAAACAATGGATTAGAATAGAGAGCCAAGAAATAGACCCATGAAAGTATAGACAACTGAATTTTGACAAGGAAGCAAGGGTAACAATGGAGTAAAGATAGTTTCTTCAACAAATGGTGCTGGAGAAACTGGTTATCCACATGCCAAAACAAACAAACAAACAAACAAACAAACAAACAAAAACAAAATAAACTTTCACACCTTCACAAAGATTAACTCAATATGGATCATAGACTTAAATGTAAAACTATAAAACTCCTAGAAGATAACACAGGAGAAAACCTGGATGATCTTTGGGTTGGCAATGACTTTTTAGATAACAAACCAAAGGCAGGGGGCGCCTGGGTGGCGCAGTCGGTTAAGCGTCCGACTTCAGCCAGGTCACGATTTCGCGGTCCGTGAGTTGAGCCTCGCGTCAGGCTCTGGGCTGATGGCTCGGAGCCTGGAGCCTGTTTCCGATTCTGTGTCTCCCTCTCTCTCTGCTCCTCCCCCGTTCATGCTCTGTCTCTCTCTGTCCCCAAAAAAATAAAAACGTTGAAAAAAAAATTAAAAAAGAACAACAACAACAACAACAAAAAAAACAAAGGCAGGATTCCTTAAAGTAATAATTGATAAGCTGGAATTGATTAAAATTAAAGACTTCTGTCCATGAAACACAATTTCAAGAGAATAATGAGACAAGACACAGACTGAGAGAAAATATTTGCAAAAGATACATCTGATAAAAAGCTGATAAATAATATTCTTGTTGTAAAACTTAACAGTAGGAAAACTGGGCCAAAGACCTTAGCAGACACCTCATCAAAGAATATATACACATGGCAAATAAGCATATAAAAAATTCTCCATATCATAGGTCACTAGGGAAATGCAAACTAAGACAATGAGACACCACTATGCACTTATTAGAGTGACCAAACCCAGATCACTGACAACACCAAATGCTGGAGACGATGTGGAGGAACAGGAACTCCCAGTCATTTCTGGGAATTAAAAATGGTACAGCCACCCTGGAAGACAATTTCTCTCAAAACAAAACATACTCTTACAGTATGATCCAGTGATCACGATCCTTGGTATTTACTCACTGGAGTTGAAAACACATCCACACAAAACTCTGCACACAGATGTTTATGGCAGCTTTAGTCATGATTGCCAAAACTTGGAAGCAATCAAGATGTCCTTCAGTTGGTGAATAGATAAGCTGGTGCATCCAGACAATGGAATATTATTCAGCACTAAAAATCTGAGAACTATTAGGCCATGGAGAGACATGGAGGAAAGCTAAATGCATGTTACTAAGTGAAAGAAGCAAATCTGGAAAGGTTACATAGTGTATGATTCCAAGTAGATGACATTCTGGAAAAGGCAACACCATGGAGACAACAACAAGATCAGTGTTGCAGCCGCTCTGGAAAACAGTGTAGAAGTTCCTCAAAAACTTAAAAATAGAACTACCCTATGACCCAGCAAGAGCACTACTAGGAATTTACCCAAGGGATACAGGAGTGCTGATGCAGAGGGGCACATGCACCCCAATGTTTATAGCAGCACTTTCAACAATAGCCAAAGTATGGAAAGAGCCCAGATGTCCATCAGCAGATGAATGGAGAAAGAAGATGTGGTTTATATATACAATGGAATACTACTTGGCAATGAGAAAGGATGAAATCATGCTATTTGCAGCAACGTGGATGGAACTGGAAGGCGTTATGCTGAATGAAGTAAGTCGGTCAGAGAAGGACAGATATCATATGTTTTCACTCATATGTGGATCTTGAGAAACTTAACAGAAGACCACGGGGGAAGGGAAGGAGAAAAACAATAGTTACAAACAGAGAGGGAGGGAGGCAAACCGTAAGAGACTCTTAAATACTGAGAACAAACTGAGGGTGCAGGGGGCGTGTGGGGGAGAGGGGAAAATGGGTGATGGGCATTGAGGCAGGCACTTGCTGGGATGAGCACTGAGTGTTGTATGTAAGCAATGAACCTCAGGAATCTACCCCAAAAACCAAGAGCACACTTTACACACTGTATGTTAGCTGATTTGACAATAAATTATTTTTTTTTTAAAAAGAAAGAGATTTGACTACCAAAGGGCACAATATTGTTTGAGTTTATAAGACTTCTATTATGATTTGATTGCATTGGTCAAAACTTTGGAACTGTACATTTGAAAGGCGAGGGCTGCCTGGGTGGCTCAGTCTGTTGAGCTTCTGACTGTGGCTTGGGTCATGATCTCACAGTTCGTGGGTTCAAGTCCCACATCGGGCTCTGTGCTGACAGCTCAGAGCCTGGAGCCTGCTTTGGATTCTGTGTCTCCCTCTCCTTCTGTTCCTCCCCCACTTGCGCTCTATCTCTCTGTCTCTCAAAAATAAATAAACATTAAAAAAAAAAAAAAGATCAGTGTTTGCTGGAGCAGGGTGGGAGAGACGGATGAATACACACAGCGCAGAAGACTTTTAGAACAGTGAATGTACTCTGTATGATGCTATCATGATAGATACATGTCATTAGATGTTTGTCCAAACCCATTGAATGTACGATATCAAAAGCAAACCATAGGGTAAACTATGACTTTGGATGATAATGATGTGTCTGTGAAGGTTCATCAGTTGTAACAAATGTATCACTCTGGTGGGGGATATTGATAATCGAGAGGCTGTTCACGTGTGGGAACAGGGGGTATATGGGAAATCTCTGTACCTTGCCCTTAATTTTGATGTGAGCCTAAAACTGTTCTAAAACAATATATTCTATAAAAATATGTTCATAGAAGAAAAACACCCTTAATAATCCTGCTGAGATAATAGTTAATATTATTTTGATGTATTTCCTTCTAGTTTTTTTTTTTTCTGTTCACACACACACACACACACACACACACACACTTCTTTATGCAATTGGGGTCATATTGTCTATATATTTTGTGCCCTTTAAAAAAAATAACAAGAGTGGGAAGCACTTTAGACTTTCAAATTGTGACTTTTTAAATGTCTTGATAATATATCAGATGGATACATGTTAGTGATACAAATTGAATGATGGATTAGGTGGATCATTCCCTTTTGATTGGACATTTAAGATATGTAGTTTCATTTTCCTAAATAATATGTAATAAACATCCCCATAAACAGCTTATCTATTTAATTGATTATTACCTAAGATACTTTTTGATGCAGAATTATACAAAGTATATGAATTTTTGAAAGCCCTTGATAAATATTCACAAATTAATATTCTGTTTACTGTCACCAAGCAAATCATGAGAGTAGCTATCTTACTGCACCCTGATAGCATTTATTATTTTTCTTCCTTCTCAGTTTTATGGGCAAAACTATTATTATATTGATTTTATCTGAATAGGTACAATTACTATTGATTGAATATTTTTCTATAGGTTTTTTGTCTTTAGTTTTTCTTTTTACTCCAATGCTTTCCATTCAATGACTTCATTTCCATTGTTCATTTTTATGTTGAGAAGTTGATACTTACATCATTGACCTGTAAGAGCTTTTTATCATTAAAGGTATTACACCTTCACCTGCTCATTTGTTACAATTTTACACCTCGCTTGTCATTTTGTTGTTTAACTTTGTTTACTAAGACTTGCTTAGACGTTTGAAATTCTCAAAATTTTCTTTTACATAATGAAAAGCGTTGTCCGGTGTCCTTTTGCTGTCATCTAAGTACATTTACATTTATTTTATTAAATTGATTGAGAATTGAGTTTTGCATAAAGTCTGAAATGAGATTTTATGTGATTTTTTTCCCTAAGTGGCTATATTCCCCTCAACAATTTAGCAAATAATTCATTTCTTCCTCATATTTTTTGATGTGTCATCTATTGTATAAGAAATATGTGTGTTTGAGAAAGATGAACTGTTTTTTAGAATCTATTGATACTAACTGGTCAATTGGTTAGTTGGTAAATCAGGAAAGCTGAGTGCAGGAAAGGATAAAAGGTAATTCTTACCCTCCTTGAATATTGCACTATATTAATAAAACGTATCTGTCAATCTTTTAATGTGGTTCCAGGGCCTTTGTTTTTTTTTTTTTTTAAGTTTATTTCTTTATTTTGAGAGAGAGAGAGAGAGAGAGAGAGAGAGAGCGAGTGCTGGGGAGGGGCAGAGAAAGAGGGAGAGAGAGAATCTCAAGCAGGTTCCATGCTGCCAGGGGGAGCCAAGGTCTTTCCGATATATGTCCACGTGATTGGAGTTCTCAGCTCCCTTTCTCGGGTAAGCTACACTGATACTCCATCATTTGCATTTTCTGGATTTAGTTTCTTTAAAGTGGAGAAACAACTTACAAAAACAAGCCAAGATCAGAAGCCTTGTCTTTTTTATGCTTTTATTTTTAGTGGCTTAGTTTTCTGTAGTCTTTCTAGAGTTCTCAACACAGTGTTCAGGACAGCAAGAACTCTACTTTCATACCCACATTTCATTGGTTCCACACAATAATGAAGTAAAGTAATTATAGTAAGAAAACAACTCCATGAACAGGTTATAGAGATGTCACTGTCTTGGGAAGCGAATAACTCTATCAGCGGCATCTTATGTGATTTATAGATTATTTGAATTTATGAAAATTATATATTGATTTATGTATTTACTTCAGCAGTATGTGTATGATTTATATATTCATTTTAATTTATTAAAATTAGATAATGATTTATTGGTTTATACATTTATCTAACAGTAAGTACACGACTTATATATTTATTTCAATTCCTGAATGCTCTGTGTTCTGGGCATTGGTTATTTTGCTTTATAGAGGGAATGGAAAGTGTTGGATTGTGCAAAGTTCATCTGAAGTGTCTATTTTGTGTTTCTACAGTCTGGGGCTTTTTTTTTTCAATGATTTTTCATTTTCTACATGAGTCAGTAGTATTTTATTTTATTTTTTTTAGAGAGAGAGGGAGAGTGCGTACAAGTAAGGGAGGGGCCGGGAGAGAGGGAGAGACAGAATCCCAAGCAGGCTTCACATCCATCCTGGAGCCCGACATGGGCCTTGCTCTCATGACACCGAGATCGTGACCTGAGCCGAAATCAAGAGTAGGAAGCTTAACCAATTGAGCTACCCAGGCATCCCAGAGTGAGTAGTATTTTAATTTTATCTTTAAAGCACTTTTGTAGCTTTAAGAACAAGACTTCCCACTTTATTTTTTTTTTTTTATCAAATATTCTTAGTGAATCCCACCTGTGAAATCTTCCAGGTGCATTTTAAGATAATTTTGAATTTAGAATAATTTTACATATTCCATGAGGTAAATCCCAATTGGATTTGATTGTAATTGAATCAGACCCACAGAAAAACTGGACAGATTTTGACTTTTTTAGGCACATTATCCAGCTTCAGTTACTCAGATCTCCCCTGGGAAAGGTTGCTGTGTCCTTACTATGCTGTACTGGGGCTTTGGCCACTCCTTAACCTAAAGATGCCCTACCGAGGTCAACCAGGTGACAGCGTCTCAGCTCTGGGCCAGGAGCTGATGGTTTCCTGGCTCCTGTGGATGGAACAGGGCTCCAGTGTAGAATTCCCATTCTGTTGCTTCTGCAACCAGCTCCCATCTCCAGACACCACCATGGACGCCTCTCCCAGCCCACCTTACCGTCATGTCATTTCCACTAAACTCTGTTCAAAGGTTCTACGATATGCCTTCAGGTTGAACTCTTCTCTGGGATGTTTGCATCGTGATCAGATTGTGAGAGATGAAAAAGCTTTCTGAATCATGATAGCCCACTTAAACATGCTGGGATTCAAACCTGAGAAGTCAGGAAGACTGGGCCAGAGAAAAGAGTTCTGGCTCGTGCGACAATATACCCGATGAGGAGGCTATTTGGGGTTGGGGAAGTCAGTTTTTGTCTCCTGATTTCCGGTTTGCTTGGCTGTAGGATTTGTAGTGAACAGAAATCTTAGGCTGAAAAATCCTAAGTGTAAGTGCTATAGCTGTATTCTTGTTCAATTCAATTTCTCTTTTACGCATCCAGTCGGCCAGTGGAAACAATTCCTCTGGGGTTCCCTCATCCTCGTCTTCCAGGTATGCGCTTACATTCCAAATTCCTGCAAGACTTTAGGCGGGGTGGGGGGGTGGTGGAGGACACCACTAGGACTTTGTACAAATTAGGAAAAGGTGCTGCTTCTGGAAAGACGGCTAGTTTTTCAAGCATTTTCTCCCATTGCTGTCAGCTCCAGGGCAGGGCCAATATGGCATGGCAAGCGGGGCGGGGGCTCAGTTCCAGCCTGGGCAGTGCGCAGTGGGCTCTAGGGGCTGGCAGCCCTCGGGGGTCTGGGGCCAGCACCCCACACACTGCACCCTGCATTTATCTGTTGTCAGGAGGTCAGGAGGACTGTGAAACGTGGTGGGTCCTTGAGGGAGAGCTCTGGAGCTCTGCTTCCCTAGCAGAGTCTGTGGGAGATGACTGGACCATGAGGGAGGAGAGTCTGGTGCAGACAGGAAGCAGAGGAGTGGGGCTTGGACCACCTTGCAGAGATCCCAATGCCACAGCTCCACTCGGTTGAGACTAAGCGTCGGTTGAAAACTTCTCCACAGTCTTACCTCTCAGCTACTCCAAGGCCATGTCCAGGAAGTGGCCGCAAAGTCTCCACCTTATGTTCCCACCAATATTTCTGTGGCCCTCGCTGTTCATACAGGGTCCAGCTTTAAAAGAGTGAGTGCTTGGAGGGGCCCCTGGGTGGTTCAGTCGGTGAAGTGTCTGACTCTTGATTTCGGCTCAGGTCATGATCTCAGGGTTCAGGTCATGATCTCAGGGTTCATGAGCTCGAGCCCTGCATTGGCCTCAGCGTTGAGCCTGGCTGGAGCCTGCTTGGGATTCTCTCTCCCTCTCTTCATCTCCCTCCCCCTCCCCCACTTATGCGCTCTCTTTCTCTAAGTAAATAAATAAAACAACAACAAAAAAAATGATTTATTTAAAAAAATTAAATTGAAATAAATTGAAATAAAAGAGTTCTGGGAAAGGTATATCGGTCTTTTCAAACATGTCCTTGTTGAATTTAGTTGGAAGTGAATGACTATTCCATTTTCGTCACTTCTCATCTCTGAGGACTCCACTCGGCATGATAATCTTTGATCTTATGATATTACGTTTTTTTTCCCTTGTATCCGGGCCCCCGGGGCCAGCTTGTGAAGGAAACAGAATACTCACTTGTCCGTAACTATGTACACTTATAAAATACTAGTTTCAACCACACGAAACTGCTATTTCTGGGGTCAAAATGGCCACAGGTCAGTGCTTTTAATTTGGCCTCAATGGAATAATAAAATTTTAAATGGCACAATAAAAACAGTAGAGATATCACGCTGCAGTGCTCTGTGATTTCTGCATGGTCTTCCATTGTACTTACTTGATGGTGGAGGCTGGTCCTGTGCCCGCTGCCTCGGGGGATGGATATGACAGAACAGAGTTCTCTCCAGCCTTGGTGCCCCCAAAGCCCAAGCGTTTGGACAGTGGCTTCCGCTGGGGTGGAAAGGGAGCACTGGCTGGCACACTGGCGGGTGGGGCAATGCCACTGGCATCTAGTGGGTAGAGGCCACGGCTACCGCCAAACCTCATCCGTGCACACTCGATGCCCCACAACAAAGAAGTGTCCAGCCCGAAAGGTCAAGAGTGCCGAGGTTGAGAAAACTTGCCTCAGGAGAATTTAGGAAACTCAGGAGCAAACAAAATATTTTGGAGAAACATCAAGGAAGGACAGATTCCCTCCCTCCCACACATCCTCTTTTTTCCACCAAGACTAGAAAAATATGATGCCAAACTAAGGCTAACAGAGAGAGAGAGGGAGAGACAGAGCATTTTTTTCTGTTCTCTAGGACTTTATTCAGAATTTGAGTCCAGTGAACTTTAATGCAACTACAAAATCTGCTGGACATGTTTTGTAAAACATTTCTGGATCAAGTGTGAAGTGAACATTTCAGTTCGATTCTGTCCTGGTGATTGTTTATTCACTGACAAGTGGTTTCCAAATATCGCTTTCTGGCGTTTATGCGTGGTGATAGACAGGAACCAAGGTGAGGAGAGGCTAGGCTTCTAGAACACTTCCAGATTGTTGCAAGTACATTGAATGTCTCATCTCTTATTTTAAACTGCACAGGTTTTTCGACGGCTCGTAGTTTGACATGTGTTTATCCGAGGTAGAATTAACAAACAGCCCTGTTCATTCATTAATCCCACACCTCAAACCCAGACGCAGGCTCTTTTCATTAATCTTCTCCCTCTTCTCACGGCAGCAGCTGAAATGAACCACTCCAGGGAATTATAATTGCCTTTAAAATTTCATCATGCATTAGAAAAGGAGCTGAAAGATTTGGGGTAGGAAATTACGAATGCAAGAATGACGTGCATATTTAATTTTAAACATTCACAATTAACTTGATTCGTACTATTTGCATAAAGATTCTTATTTTTTTAATATTGAAAAATATATTTTCCTAAGTGCCCTTAAACTAACACACAAAAAAAATTTTTTTCTAAGTGTGTGTTTAGGGCTGTGGGAGGGGAAAAAGAGGAGAGAGAGCAGGAATGGTACAAAGCTGGTATTTTTTTTCTCCAGAGGATATAATATTCTTCTGACTCATACATTCATATAAAAAAATAAATTGAGGGGCTCCTGGGTGACTCAGTCAGTTAAGCGTGCGACTTCAGCTCAGGTCACGATCTCACAGTTCGTGGGTTCGAGCCCCGTGTCGGGCTCTGTGCTGACAGCTCAGAGCCTGGAGCCTGCTTCAGGTTCTGGGTCTCCCTCTCTCTCTGCCTCTTTCCCACTCATGCTCTCTCTCTCTTTCTCAAAATAAATAAATAAATAAATAGGCAGGGGCCAATGTTCTAAATGACCGTCTTTAAAGACACTTCTATTTCGGTGGGGAGATCCCAGGGTAGGGCTGAGTAACATCACCTGTGATGATTATGCGGTAGGGTACTGACTTTGGCTTGTTAAAACTTCAAGGAGTCCTGCAAGCTAGCTGTTAAACACAGCCATTCTTGAAAATTAAATTACATACACCTAGACCCAAAGAAATTATATCAGACACAAAGGTAATTAATGCTCAACGTGTATCACTGACTATTTTATTACCTTTCACGGTTATATGTGTTTTATCTGGAGGGTGGGTATGTTGTCCAATGGTAGGCCACTGTACATGTCTTCCTACTTCCACGTTCGGTGACATCCTGTTGGCAGCTTCAAATCGGCCACGCTGGGGCGTACGTAAGGCGTGGAAACTGTCGAATGCTAACGATCAGGTCTGCCTTACCCTACCCTAACTCTTCTCCACTGACAGTTAATCATTTACCAGCATGCCGGTGATTTAATAATTATGGTAACACGAACACGAGGTCCTGAGAAGCCTCTGCCATACTAATATCAGATAAGGTGGAAAAGCAAAGCAGCCTGACTTCACCCCGAGGCCTCCATTCTTGAGCCAAACACACACAGATTAGGCAGCGGATGGCAGCGCTCTTCTCGGTTTTCCAACCTACTTGAAGAGACTAATTCTTTCTCTGATGGGAGGGAAGATGCCCTATATGGGGATTCCAACAGACGAGGAAGCATTTGGGAATGGAGAGATGGTGAGGTGAGAGTGAAAAGCTAAGAGAGTAGAGTCTTCACCTCTCTCTGTTGTTGGTCATGTGACTCTGTACAAGCCTCTTGTCTTCTAGAATGGACATTCAAGGGTTTAGAGACAGCAATGAAATGAACAGATCTGCCCCTTAGAAAGACCCTTGCAGCGTCTGGATGGAGTCTGGGAGTCAGCCTGGAAAGAGGGAGATAGATAAGATGTTGGGGATTCTCACACCCATGAGAAACTGAGAGCTGACAGCCGAGGGCAGGTCTAAGTGGGACTGGTTTATTAGTCTGGGTGTTGCAAGGCACATTGATGAGCACACTGTGAGCAGTTGGTAATGACCTGGTTGATAAAAATGGTTCAACTATGCTATTTTCCCCATTCTATAGTCTCTCCTTAGGTTTGGGACTAACAGTTTCACCTCAAGGTAATACAACAGGCTGAATTACATCTGCATGACCTCCTAGACCATCTCTCAGTTTAGGTTGTGGTGATTTTTCTACAAAAGAAAAACTCAATGCATCACACATATATTAAGATAAATTTTCTCATAATAAGTGAAGAAAAAATGAGTAGTTATAATTTAAAGCAGTGGCTTTTGAACTTTGGACCAAGATTTAACATAAGAAATACAATTTTTTAGTGTGACTCATTATATATATATATATGTATGCAAATATACATATGTATATTTAGAAAGTATGTTTATAGATCAAAATGAAACACTTGCATAAAATACTACTTACCTTTATTGTGTGCAATGCACATGGATATTTTTTATTCTATTCCATTTCACTTTAAAGCGCCGTTCAAGGCTCTCTCACTTGATTTCATGACCCACCTATGAGTCAAAACTCACATATTAGAAAATGTTCTTCTGGTCGGATAAATGTCATTTATGTCTTTTATTCAAACAGATCACTTTAGTCTGAACGGTAAGCAAACAATTCATAGGAGAACTTCAAAGTATCAGAACGTTTGTGAGACAGTGAAAAGAAGGCACTGATGATATTCAGTCTAGTCATAGAAAATGTTAGCCTGACACGTATAGCTATGCAGTTCTCCATCTTTGCCAGTGCGGTAATTTTTGGCAAGTGTCTCCTGCTCAAGAATGTTCCAAAGCTGATAGTGGCGTTGTTAGGACTCTGTCTCACCATATGTGTGTTACGGTAAGAGCAAGTGGTGATTCTCCAACTAGGCAAGTCCCCAAAATGGCAACCAACTTTTCCCGCCGTGTTTTCACCTACAAGTAAACCTGAACCAAAACCCCTTTAGAAAATCGTTTGTAAAAGAACATGGGAACAACACAGCAAGCTGTGCCCTGCACAGCTATCAATACATAGCTCCAGTGGCTTCCTGGCCACCCTGCAGCTTTCCTGAACTACAGTGCCTCTGCAGAACCCAACAGAATTTAGGGCATATTTTACACTTACTGAAATATGTGATACGAAACAGAAAATCAATGTCTTCATTGGCTTAGGTCACGTAAGTATAAATTAACGACATTATTTTGAAAGGCGGATATGAGCTAAGCACTAGGCAGTTATTCATTTTGATCACATACCTGAAGATCAATCCATTGTAATACATAATTTTTCAAGCTCTCTCTCTCTTTAAGTCCCCATGTGTCTTCCCTCCCCAGGTAGTACAATGCTCCCTATCCATCTCCTGGCCTCCGTCTCAACACCTGCTTTGCATAGACCCATGATGCCTGGAGAAGGAGGTCGTAGGTTCGGACCCATGATGGGCGATCATTGTGGAAAACCTCAGATTCCAAAAAGGATACAAGATGACTCTGTCAAGCCACTTATCTTTGGACCCGGTAGATCTCCAGCGAGTGCTTCCACAAGAGGCCACCCTATGGTGGCAAAAGCTATTGCGAGCTAGGCGTTGCTGTTAGAGACAGCTTAGGGAGCAATTGCTGAGCGAGGCTGTGTGGTTCCAATTCCTAATGAGACAAAATTGCTTTGCTTAATTATATTATGTCGGTGGGAACTCGGGAAATGCTTCAGGTGGCTTGAAAGCAGTCCTGGAACTTTAAGTAACAAATGCTTGGATGAACTCAAGCATTCCAAGTTTTCCTGTGCTTAATACGTTACATTGCTATGTTGATATGTAATGTCACAGATGGTAATATTAGTCATGAAAGAACAAAGAAGCCAAGTTCATAGCCAAATGAAAGTTAAAAGGAGGGGACAAAAAGTGAACTTAACCCTACAAACAGGTTTTTCTTATTGAAAACATCTTAAACACCATCGAACACCTTCTCAAGATCCATGTGTTGGCGCAAGCAGATGGGGAAGACTATAAATCTCGAAACTGGCTTAGCTCCCACTCAAGAACTAAAGCAAAGAGTGTGGTGAAATCAAATTCAGCAATGAATGGATGCTCCTAATTTAACAATGGGCAGCCTTCCCACAAATTCTCATGCAAACCAGTGGTGGCTTCCTCTTTTTTTAATTAACTACACAGCCTTTCCAACCAGAAGATTTAAATGTTTACTTCTGTTTGCTTTGCGTCATTTGCATTTCTTTCGATTCTAAAAGCAAATTAACCCCTTAGGCCTCTGAGGGCATCCTTTTGAAGCAACACACAAAATTGGGGGAAAAAAAAATTACAAAGCGAAACTCTCTACTCACTGCACACATTCAGATTCAGCTCAATAAGATGGCTGGTATTTCGAATGATAACAGTAGCAGAACAATTTCTTTCCAACAGACAGTGTTCCTTGGAAAACTGGGACATAGAAAAATCTAGACTCCAATAATGCTGCTTGCTTTTACCAAAAAAAAAAAAAAAAAAGGAATTCTTTACATTCCTAAGAAGGAAGAGCAGATTAGATATTGAGTCATGTAGAGGAATGTGAAAGGTAAATCCCTTTTCTACTTGAGAAATCACACTGAATTCTTCTCCCCCTCAACTTTCAGATGAAATGTAGGAGGTACAGAGAAAAGAGGAGTAGTTCACCTACTCAGTATGCCTCTTGTCGCTGCGTTCTCCTCGGCTTGGGCACCTGGGTTATGACTAAGAGGGGCGCTGTAGCTGAGCCTGACTCCAGGAGCTATATTTGGCGGCTGTAGCGACAGAGAAGGGCTGGCTTGGGTCCTCTAAATGGTTGTAGTACAGGATAATTAGATGGAATTGTACACGGAAAAAATTTGTTAGAGTTACCAAAAATATTTCCTAACGAGAAGCCTGTTGTGCTCTGAAGTAGTCAAAGGGATGCAATGAATATTTCATCTCTTGAAACATTTAACAGAGAAAAGGATGCAGGAATAGAAAGTATATCTTAGAGCTATTTTCTGTTGGGTGAAGAGTGGAGATCATCCATTTTCCTGGCCTTTATTTCTGCCTCACCCAATAGGGTGCGGGGAGTGACGGCAAGGACACCAGAAACCGCATCATCAGAAGAGATCAAATCCTCGGATGTGAAGCCATGGAGAGAAATCTTTATTTCTGTGTCTTCCGTCGTGAAACAAACAAATGAACAAACAAACAAACAAACGTTCTTGACTTTTTCTGCTACTTAGCTGCCTTTGGTAGATCATTCTACTGCAAATGCTGAAGGTATTTCTAGTTCTTTGGTAGATCATTCTACTGCAAATGCTGAAGGTATTTCTAGTTCTAGGAAAATAGACAGTAAATTTTGAGGGTGTTGATTTCTGGTGCAGATAATTGGTGGAACATGAAGAAACAGCACTCACGAAGTTTTGAGAATGAAATTGATGAGGGTAGCTTCGGTCACGAGAAAAGCATCATCTCAAGAGAAGGTGCCATTCCAGAGGACGAAAGCAAACCCTGGCCTTGTGGCCCAGGCCTGTATATAACACCAGAACTATGAGTCAGTGAAATCAGGCTTTGTACACTCTAGTTTATTTGACTGAATGTTTTCTACATTTAGCTGCTTTGACTTTAACTCTCAGTGATGTGACTACTCAAAGACCCAATTAGCTCAGCTGTCTCTGGGTGTATTAGAAAGCACTTTTCGGGGCGCCTGGGTGGCGCAGTCGGTTAAGCGGCCGACTTCAGCCAGGTCACGATCTCGCGGTCTGTGAGTTCGAGCCCCGCATCAGGCTCTGGGCTGATGGCTCAGAGCCTGGAGCCTGTTTCTGATTCTGTGTCTCCCTCTCTCTCTGCTCCTCCCCCGTTCATGCTCTGTCTCTCTCTGTCCCAAAAATAAATAAACGTTGAAAAAAATTTGAAAAAAAAAAAAAAGAAAAGAAAGCACTTTTCAAACCTGAATGTGCATAGCATCATCCACAAGGATTTTGCCAAATTGCAGATTCCGATTCAGTAAGTCTGGGGATGTGGCCTGAGGAGCTGCAGATCCATGGACCACATTTTGACTGGCAAGGTAACACTGCCTGCTCTTAATCCCACTTTCTTCTGTGGATACCAACTAGTAAAAGATATTTTCCCTGTTCATATACATGAGGTGTGAATTAAACGTTATGTACTATTATTTTTCATTTTATATTTCCTATTTTATATTTTCCATTTTATTTTCCTAGAGCACATCAAAACTCTGATGGCATATTGCAAAATCATTTGAATCTGGTGGTCCCCAACCCAGATGCTTATTACAATCACTTGGAGACCTTTTGAAAAATAAAAACACCTAGCCCCCATCCAAAGCCAACTAAGAATTTCTGGGAGTGAGGCCAAGACATCATTTTTTCTCCCCACCTGTTTAGTGGAAAACCTTCAAATTTACAGAAACATTGGAAGAATAGTATATTGATTACCCATGTATCCACCATAGGTGAAAGATTAGCTTAGTGAATACCATATACCTAGATCCGACAATTGTTAACATGTTGCTATCTTCAAATTATTTAACTATTCAGTTTTGCTTTATCTAAGTCAATGGTTCTAAACCAGGGACAGTTTAGGCCTCCGGGGAATATTTAGCAATTTCTGAAGACATCTTGGTTGTCACAGCCTGGAGGGGGGGCGGGGAGCAGTATGTGATACTGATATCACCTGGGACCCTGTTAACCATCCTGTAATGTACTGGACACAGTAGTGTATTCTCCACAGCGAAGAATTATCCAACCCAAAATATCAGCGTGGCAAGGCTGAGAATCCCTGATCTAAATACGATGAACACTGAACCATTTGTAAGTTATCTTGAAGACGTCTTCACTTTTCATTCCTGAATACTCCAGCATCTCCAAAAACCATGTTCTCTCAGGTAACTGACAATGTTAATATCACACTAATGGGGATGATCAATGAATCCTTATTTTTTCTAATAGTGAGTTCATATTTAAATATTTCCAATTGTACCCTAAACTTTCTTTTCAATATTTTTTATGGTATTTTTTTTTGAAACCACAATCCAATTAAGATTTGTGTGTTGCATTTGTCTTTTGTTTTGTTTTTGTTTTTGTTTTTGTTTTTGTTTTTTTGCTCTTGAAAAATCTAGATCAGTCTTCTGAACTTTTGTGGTTTCTTTTTAACTTTTTTTAAAACTTTTTTTTCCATATTTTTGGTTTGATTTTATTGTTTTTTTTTTTTAATTTTTTTTTTCAACGTTTATTTATTTTTGGGACAGAGAGAGACAGAGCATGAACGGGGGAGGGGCAGAGAGAGAGGGAGACACAGAATCGGAAACAGGCTCCAGGCTCTGAGCCATCAGCCCAGAGCCCGACGCGGGGCTCGAACTCCCGGACCGCGAGATCGTGACCTGGCTGAAGTCGGACGCTTAACCGACTGTGCCACCCAGGTGCCCCTATTGGGTTTTTTTTTTTTAATTGTTTAACTTGTTCATTTTTGGCAAGAACACTT